>NW_006432477.1:0-2727 GCF_000325575.1 Pteropus alecto | reverse complement strand
TTGAACATCCATTACATACTAAGTATTCTCCCAGCCATGAAGGCTAGAGCAATGAAAAAATAGATGTTTGTTGTCACAGACTTCATCCATCCAATAAGTGGAGATAGACAATAAAAATTATTAAACAGATAAATATATAGCATTTAGGTAGTAATAAATGCTGTGGAGAAAACTAAAGTGAGGAAAAGATATCAGGAGTGCAAGAAGTAGGATATTATAAAATATCTCACTCAATGATATATGAGCAAATTTATTTAAGAAAATGAACATCAGGGCAAAATATTTTAAGCTATTTAAAATAAAAAAATATTATTTTCTAAATAACCAATATATTAAATTATCTGTTTTTCCCTTAAGTGTTCATAGCAGAATATGTAGGATAATAAGATGCATTACATCATAAAAAGTTTAAGAATCTAATAAGATCATAAGCTACTTGGTTAAACAAAATTGTATGAATTTCTTTTAAACAGAATTTCTGAAGGCCTTAGTATAGTAGAGGGCCCTCTGAATCCATGATGAGGGGTATAGTATGAATTTCTCTCAGAATTAATTGATTACAGAATCATTAATTTTCAGCAAATTCAAAAAAGAACATAAAAACTAGAATTTCAAGGCAAGCATTTAGGATAAAACTGATGTTGATCATTTCTGGAACATGGTTTCCAAAAGGCACCATGTTATCACTTTTATGCATTGCTCTTATTATATATAGTTGCTTTTTAAATCACAGTGCCTTTTAAAGAGAATTATTTTTCCTTGCAGTATGAAGAAAATGACCAAGGAATCGTATTTTAATTCTAGATAAGTTTGGTATTCATAACATCACGGGAGTTATCTATGTGAATGCCCGTCTTGATTATGAAACGAAGACAAACTATGTGCTTCAAGTCGAAGCTTTCTCCCTGGAAGTGATCCTTGCCAATTTCCGAGTTCCTTCAAAAAGTAAGTTAGATTATTTAAGTGTTTCTCCATAAATTGATGGTGTTCTGCTCATTGTCTAATGAAATACATATGAGTAAATGTTCTCAGTGAAGAATGTAGAAAGGTTGTGAAGACTCAGAGATGTTTTCCCACTTATTTTAATTTCCGATAGATGACAACGTTGAGAGGATTTCATACTCCTGAAATGTCAAGACGCTAAGATGCTATTTCCAAACTTTGTGTATAATATTGTAGTGCACAGTCAGTATTTGAATACGTTAGATTATAAACCTTATTCTCACTCTACTGTGAGGTCCAAGCTAACCCTGTGGCATGTGATATATTGTTAATGGATGTGTGACCACTAGACAGTCCCTGAATCGTGTGGTTTCTGGTACTTACATATTTTCTTAGAATAGAGGAAACACTAGTTAAAGTTAGTGGCTAACATTTATTAATACATATATGTCGCATTATATTTAATTCACACTCATTTCTAGGAAATGAAAATTATCTTCACTTTACAAGGACATGATGAGAAAAGGTTAAGTGATTTCCCCAAAATGACACTTGTCAGTAAATGAAAAGTTGAAGATTCAGTTTCACATTTTTTAACTCCGAAATCTTTATCCAGCATTTCAGTTTGATTTACTTTAAACACACAGAGAAGCAAGTAAAAGCTAATTTGTGAAGTGAGCCAGCACAGATTCTATAAGATATTAGCAATAATAGGATACAGCAACTTTTTTCTTTTCATTGATGTAATACTCCTTTGCACGTAAGCAATCCATCTTTTTTAAAACAATCACACCAACTCTTTTAGACTCTAGGAGACCCAAGAAAGCCACATTTAATTTAAGCATTAATAGAATGGAGGCTCAGAAAAAGCAGTAATTGAAAAACAGGTTCTGAAACATTTACCTCCTACACTGGGGGCTATTTCTGGACATCCTATCACAACACTCCATCAATTGGAATTTTTAGAATGGGGAAGAGGAAAGAAGAAGAAAGCCAGAGCAAGTGTACATGCACATATAAGTGCCAGTAGAAGACAAAGGAGAGTAAGATGGGAGTATAAAGTAGAAGAGGCATTGTGAAATTTCCCATCTGAGTTTAATTAATGATCATAAAAAATAAATCACTCCTTTCGTTTACTTCAAATCTCACTTACTAATCTAGCACTGACGGCGGCACTGGTCCAATGAAATCATTTGAAAAAATCAGATTATACACAGTGTGTCTTTGGAATTGAAGGAATTAAGTTGTCTTTCATAATGAAGCATCACTTGCATAATTAAATTTTGAAAAAATGCAGACCAGTTTTTTGAGTTTTTAAAATCTTTCGACTGCAGGCAATTATTTTTTAAAAAATCTAAGGAGTCAAAAATTTAGGGTCAGTCTAATTTACATTATAGAAACTACCTTATTGCAAGTAAAAATAAAAGTTGATCGAAAACAGTATTTGTCATCTTCCTTAGAAACAAATGAGTAGTTAAATTTAAAAAGACAATTTTGGTAAATATTTAGCTTGTGGAACTTGATATTTTGTGCAAAATAGCTCTGATTTCAAGGAGTAGAAATCTATTTAGTGTTCATATGTGAATGTAATACAACTAGCCCTCATTACTGTAATTTGAATATAAATCTAAGAATAACAATTTACCTAATGCACGCATGTATGCTTTTATGTGCCCCATTATGCATGTGGAGGTGAGATAGAAGAGTGAATTCATGAATTATCGTCTCAGAAATTTGTGAAGCCTAAATGCTATTAGTTTGTTTATTGCCTGATTCTTGCATATT
>NW_006432476.1:0-947 GCF_000325575.1 Pteropus alecto | reverse complement strand
CCTCTGCTGCTCAGAGAGCACAGGGTCCCTTTCCAGTCGACGCTGGAGTCTGTTTCCCCAGCTGGAGCTGAAGCTCGTGCCACCAGAGCAGCGCCATCTAGCTGGAGGGTGCTGCCCTGCAGCCGTGCCGCCTCGCGATCCAGCTGCCTGCACTCAGTCAAGTTTCCTTCTTCCCAGCCCCCCAAACTGGGGACCCCCGCTGGTGCTGAATGGGCACCAACGACCATCGGCTGACGGCCTGGACCGATGTCTAATTCCAAGAGAACGGATTTGCATTTGTTTCTCCGGTGACACGGGGCCACCACCAACCTGAGGGCTCTTTACGTGGAAGAGCACCCAGGTCTCACTTTAAAACGCAAATCGGATCACGCCACTCCAGCCTAAGTCCCCGTACCAGCCTCTCACTTAGCAAGAATCCGCTTTGCTTCTGGATGGCGCCGGGTGGTGTGAACTTAGAGTGCAAGCCTGCCCGAGCAGCGGCCCGTGGCGGTCTGTGTGTCCGCCTGGCTGGGCTCGAGGCGCCCAGGGTGCTGGCAGCGCAGGATTTCCGGGTGCGTCTGTGCAGTGTCTCCAGGAGAGGTCGCCCAGTGGGCTGAGTGAAGGGCAGCGCCCTCGCCGCTGCAGGCGGGCGCCCTGCTGGCCACTGGCGGCCTGAGTGATGGCCTAAGGATGGAGGCGGGGCGGACCCCGTTTCTGCTGGAGCCGGATGGACACCACCTCTCCTGCCTCCGACATCCACGCCCCTCTCTCAGGCCTTAAGGCTCAGCTCAGACTGGGACTTACGCCCTCGGTCCCCGGTTCTCAGGCTTCCAGACTGGACTCAGTCACACCGCGGGCTCTCCTGGGTGTCCGGCTGGCAGGCGGCAGACCGCGGGACGTCTCGGCCTCCGTCGCCACGTGAGCCAATTCCCATAATACATCAGTCTCCCTCTCTGTCTCTCTCTATC
>NW_006432475.1:0-299 GCF_000325575.1 Pteropus alecto | reverse complement strand
GAAGGACCTATATAATGAAAACTAAAGACTCTATTAAAAGAAATAGAAGAAGATAACAAAGAAATGGAAAAATATTACATGTCTTGGGTTGGAAGAATCAACGTAGTTAAAATGACCATATTACCTAAAGCATTATACAGATTTAATGCAATCCCCACAAAAATCCCAACGCCTTTTTAAAAAAGAAATAGAACAAAAAATCATCAGATTTGTATAGAAGCACAAAAGACCCCGTATTTCCAAACCATCCTGAGAAAAAAGAACGAGGTTGGAAGCATCACTCTGCCCGACTTCAAATT
>NW_006432474.1:0-892 GCF_000325575.1 Pteropus alecto | reverse complement strand
TAAGGATGTTATTTCCTTATTGATTTTTCTGTTTGAATGATTTGTTTTAGTCTGACAGTGGGGTATTTAGGTCCCCTACTACGATAGTGTTTTGGTGTGTTTCTCCCTTTAGTTCTGTTAGTAATTGCTTTACATATTTTGAGGTTCCTTGATTGGAAGCATAGATATTAATAAGTGTTATGTCTTCTTGGTGAATGATTCCCTTTATCATTATAAAGTATCCCTCAGTATCTTTCTTTAACTTTTTAATTTTGAAGTCTATTTTGTTTGATATTAGTACTGCTACTCCTGCTTTTCTTTGAATGCCATTTGCTTGAAATATCATTTTCCACTGTTTCACTTTGAGTCTATATTTGTCTTTAGAGCTAAGATGTGTCTCCTGGAGGCAGTGTATGTTTTTTTTTGTTTTTCATTTTTTGTTTTTTTTGATTCATTTGGCAACTCTGTGCCTTTTTATTGGTGAGTTCAGTCTATTTACATTTAGGGTGATGATTGAAATATGATGTCTTCTAATAGCCATTTTATATTTTGCTTTCTGGTGGTTCAGTGTTTCCATTGCTTCCTTGTCCTTGTGTTTCTCTTTTCTTTATTTTGGTTGGCTTTTGTGGGTTTTGCCTCTGGTTCTTCTTGTTTTATGTTATATACTTCAGTTCTGATTCTTTGGTGTTGGTTGCCATTACGAATGTGAAAAGGAAAGTCATATATATATATACAGCCATACTTTTCCTTCTATGTGTGCCTTATTCCATTCCCCTTTGCAAATTTGGATCTTTGAATCCTCCCTTTTCAGTCATGTTATCTCAATTTGTCCCTATGTATGCTGAATGTTCAGTACTATGTTGCTATAGCAATTCTTTTTATTATTTAAGCTTACAATGCCCTGTTCTTAGTA
>NW_006432473.1:41814-42884 GCF_000325575.1 Pteropus alecto | reverse complement strand
TAACAGTAATTTCTTTTCAGATATATCTCCCTGGGAAAGGGAAACAAAAGAAAAAATAAAAAAAATGGGACTACATCAAACTCAAAAGATTTTGTATAGCAATGGAAACCATCAACAAAACAAAAAGACAGCCAACTGATTGAGAGAAGATATTTGCTAATAATACATCTGATAAGAGACTAATATCAAAATATATAAAAACTCATACAACTCAACGACAAAAAAACAATACAATTTAAAAATGGTTAGAAGACCTGAACAGATACTTCTCCAAAGAGGAATACAAATGGCCGTAGACATATGAAAATATACTCAAGGTCACTAATCATCAAAGAAATGCAAATTAAAACCACAATGAGGTATCATCTGACACCTGTCAGAATGGCTATCATCAACAAATCAAAGAACAACAGGGAAGCCCTGAGCCTCTAGAGGGAATGAGAATGGATATGTGGCAGCAAAAACAATAGATCTGACTTACAGGTTGACTATGGGGAATTAGATGAGATAAACTCCGGGAACATTAGCCCAGATCCTGGACAAGGGTGAGCCTCTCAGTCGTAGATTTGATCCCACTCTTCTGCTCTGTGTAGCTGGAGAAGGTCTCTGCTAAGAAGCCCCAGCTCTGTCTGAGTCAGCCTTGTACACCTGCCTTCCAGCCGACTGAGATGGCACTGACTCAGCTGGATGCTCTCTGAAAGTTAACAAAACTTTGAGGCAAGACCTTCCTTCTGTGATATAAGTTGTGCCATGAGTGGGTGGGAATGAATGAAAAAGTGTGGGGGGAGAAAAAATGAGGTAAATGATAGAGGCTCTGTTCATCCCTCTGGAGACCAAATCAAAATTGTGATGGAAACGAGGAGCGGCAGCAAGAAAAAATTGTCTGGGATCTTGATGAAGAAGCCAAACAAATAGAGAGAAATCCAAGAAATCACCCTGCAATGCCAGAAGGTAGGACAAGGCAAGAATTTCTCAAAAGAAACTATGCAGGACAGAAGAGCTTGGCACAAAATATTCGACAGGATGAAGACCCAGGATCTACAACCAAGAATAATTTTCCAGCAAAGCTA
>NW_006432473.1:36169-41648 GCF_000325575.1 Pteropus alecto | reverse complement strand
AAAAAAATGAAATCCTACCATTTGCAACAACATGGATGGACCTAGAGGTTATTATGCTGAGTGAAATAAGTCAGACAGAGAAAGATAGATAACATATGATTTCACTTATATGCGGAATCTAAGGAACAAAAAGATCAAACTAATTAAAAACAGACTCATAAATATAGTGGACAATTTGGTGATGGTCAGAGGGGAGGAGGGTTTGGGGGGCTGGAAGAATAGGGTGAAGAGTTAAAGAAGTACATATTAGTAGCTGATGGATGGTCATGGGGATGGGGAGAATGGCATAGGGAATGCAGTTAGCATCAATACATTAGCTAGGGGGAAGGTCAGGGGAGGGAGAGAACAATTTGGGGGATCGTTTTGATGAAATATATAGATGTCTAACCAATGTATTGTATATGTGAAACTAATTAAAATAAATTAAAAAAACAAGTATTGGTAAGGATGTGGAGAAAAAAGAAACCTCATATATTGTTGGTGGGATTTCAAATTGGTACAGCCACTATGGAAAACAGTCTGGAGGTTTCTCAAAAAGTTTAAAAAAAGGATATACCTTTTGATCCAGCAATTGTACTTCTGAATATTTATCCAAAGAAAAGCAAAACCATACTTCGTAAAGATCTTTGCACCCCCAATGTTCATGGCAACACAATTTACAATAGCCAAGATATGGAAGCAACCTAAATAACCATCAATAGATGATTGGATAAAAAAGTTATGGTTCATATATACGATGGAATATAACTCAGCCATTAAAAAAAAAAATGAAATCCTGGTGTTTGTAGAAATATGGCAGAGAGACATCCCCAGAATTTTCCCTTTGAAACAACAATAAGCTTAACATCTAAAACTCAATAAAAACTCCTAAACCACATACCAGTACATCTGAGCATGGGATCTGCACATGAGAACAACCAAAGGTCAGAACCCCGGGTGTCGGGCAGTGGACTGGGAGAAATATCGAAGCTGGTCTGGCAGCCTGAGTTCCTGGTAGGAGGAAAAGGAAGAGAGAAGGTGCCTGAACAGCCTTGCCTGGGAGATTTGTGAGCTCCATGTGGAGGGCGGCAGGGCCCAGGTATCAGGGCAGAAAGCAGAGAAGCGGGGATGGCCGAGAAACAACAACTGATTTTTACCAGCTGCAGTTGCAAAACTGAAGCTGGGCTGCAGCCCCCAAATACCAAACCAGAGGGCCTCTCCCCCAATACCCTCCGAAACTGAACAAGCAAGGCCTCAGAGAAATCTGAGAAAACTCTATTGAAACTGTAGCTAACACTGAAAAGGTCTGAGAGTCAGGGTAGTGAGCTTGAATAAACATCTATAAGAAAAAAAAAGCGTTATTAAGACTTTATATAAAGCAGGGATCCAAGAGGCTTTGACACCACCTACTGGAATCCAAAAAAAAAGTGCCTTCTTTGCAAAAGACTAAAGAGAGACCTTTATATAATAAACCTTCTTTCTGGGGGAAAAAAAAAAAGCAGAAAACACTTCTATTAATGCCCAGGCAGAGAAATAGTCCATTACACATCATGAGCAATCAAGGTGACAGGAATCTAAGAAAGAAAGAGAAAAATCTACAGAGAATTAGCTTACAGACATAGAAATATGTGACTTAAATAACAGAGAATTCAGGCTGGTACTTCTGAAAAAACTACTGAGATCTGAAACAAGTCATATCAGCAATTTCAGTAATTGAAAAAACAACTAGATTAGCAGCATGAATTTTTTAGCAAAGATACTGAAACCCTCAAAAAGAACAATAAAGAACTTCTGGAGATAAAAAAAAAAAAAAACACACTGCAAGTGGTGAAAAATGAAATTGCAAGCTTGGGAAATAGAGTCGACCAAATAGAAGCAACGAACGGTGATATCGAAGATAGAAATCTAGAAACAAATCAGAAGGAAGGAGAGAGAAACAAAAGGATGAAAAGTAATGAAAGAGAAATACAAGAACTAGTTGATATCATCAGGAGAGGAAACATAAGGATAATGAGCATTATCAAAGGCAAGTAAAAAGAACAAGGACTAGCAAGAATTTTCACACAAATAGTAGATGAGAATTTCTCAAATATAAGAAAGGAGCTGGAGCATGGAATTCAAGAATTCAACAGAACACCCAATTATCTCCACCCAAAAAGGCCTTCACCAAGATACATTGTATTAAAATTATCATAAATCAACAACAAAGACAGAATTCTCAGGGCAGCCAGGGAGAAGACAATGGTAAACTATAAAGGAAAACCCATTAGATTATCCTTGGACTTCTCAGCGGAAACCTTACAAGTCAGAAAGGAATGGAATCAAATACTTAAGCTACTCCATGAAAGGAACTACCATCTAATATATCCATTTAAGCTCTTCTTTAGATATGAAGGAGGATAAAAAGACCTTTCCAGACATACAAAAATTGAGGACATTCTCCACTATGAGGCCTGCACTATAGGAAATACTAAAAGAGGTCAGCTCACCTAAAACAAAAAGACAAAAAAAAAAACAAATTAAGGGTAAGGTGATTAGCAGGGTGATAGAAGCAGAGGAGCACAGCCCTTACTAAGAACAGGACATTATAAGCTTAAAGATAAAGAAGTGATTTGCTATAGCATGATAGTAATGAATGTTCGGCATACATAAGGACAAATTGAGAGAACAATGACTGAAAATGAGAGGATTCAAAGATCCAAATTCGCAAAGAGGAATGGAAATAAGTCACACACAGAAGAAAATGAAGGACTGTATATATATAACTATCCTTTACATATTGGTGATGGTAGCCACACATCAAAGATTCAGAACTGAGGTATATAACATAAAACAAGAAAAAACAGGGAAAACACACAAAAGCCTACCAAAATAAAGCAAACAGAAACACAAGGATAAGGAAGCAATGGAAACACCCAGCTACCAGAAAGCAAAAGATAAAATGGCTATAAGAAGACCTCATATTTCAATAATCACCCTAAAAGGAAATGACTATATACTCACCGATAAAAAGGCACAGAGCTACAGAATGGATCAAAAACAAAACTCAACCATATGCTGCTTCCAGAAGACATATCTCAGCTCCAAAGACAATTCTAGACTCAAAGTGAAAATATGGAAAATTATATTCCAAACAAATGGCATTCACAGAAAAGCGGGTTTAGTGGTACTTATATTGGATGAAATAGACTTCAAAATTAAAAAAAAAAAGATAAAGATACTGAAGGACCCTTCATACTGATAAAGGAAATCATACACCAAGAAGACATAACACTTATTAATATCTATGCTCCCAATCAGGGAACCCCAAAATATGTAAAGCAATTACTAGCAGAACAAAAAGGAGAAACAGAGCAAAACACTATCGGAATAGGGGACCTAAATACCCCACTGTCAGATATGGACAGATCATCCAAACAGAAAATTAATTAGGAAATAATATCCTTAAATGACATATTAGATGAAATTGACATAATTGACATTTACAAAGACTTTCATCCCAAAACATCTGCATATAAATTCTTTTCTAGTGCACATGGAACATTCTTAAGGGTTGACCACACACTGGGACACAAAGATAGCCTCAACAATATAAGACAGCTAAAATCATATCTACAATATTCTCTGACAATAATACTTTGAAGCTAGAGATCAACTGTAAAATGAAAGTGGGAAGAATTACAAATACGTGGAGATGAAATAACACGCTACTGAAGAATGACCGGGTCAGAGAAGAAATAAAAAGAGAGATCAAAAGGTACATAGAAACGAATGGTAATGATAGTACAACATATCACAAGTTTTGAGACACGGCAAAAGCGGTCATAAGAGGAAAATTCTTATTATTACAGGCCAAGTTCAAAAAACAAGAACGAGCCCAAATAAACAACCTAATGCTTCAACTTAAAAACTAGAAAAGGAATAACAAATGAAGCCTAAAGTTAGTAGAAGGAAAAACTTAATCAAAATTAGAGCAGAAATAAATGAAATTGAAAACAAACAAACAAAAAAACGACAGAAAAAATAAATGCAACAAAGAGCTGGTTCTTTTAGAAGGTTAAAAAAATTGACAAACCCCTGGCTAGACTCACTAAAGAAGAAAGAGAAAGGACACAAATAAACAAAATCAGGCATGAATGGGGGGATGTTATGACAGACATTGCAGAAATACAAAGGGTCATACAAGAATACTATGAAAAAGTATATAACACCAAATTTAATAACCTAGAAGAAATGGACCAGTACTTAGAAAAACACAATTTTCCTAGACTGAATCAAGAAGAACTGGAAAATCTAAATAGACTGATCTGCAGTATGAATATTGAAACAATCGTCAAAGTCTGTCCAAAAAGTAAAAGTCCAGGACCAGATGGTTTCACCAGTGAATTCTACCAAACATTCAAAGAAGACTCAATATCTATTCTTCTCAACTCTTCCAAAAAATCGAAGAGGAGGCAATATTTCCCAACTCATTTATGAAGCTATTATTACCCTCATTTATGAAGCTATTATACCAAAAGCGGGTAAAGATAACTCAAAAAGAGAATACTACAGACCAATATGTCTCATGAACATGGATGCAAACATACTAAATAAGATACTTGTGAACCGAATACAGCAACATATTAAACAGATTATGCACCACAATCAAGTGGCCTTCATCCCAGTGGCACAAGGATGGTTCAACATATGCAAATCGATTAATGTGATACATCACATAAACAAATTAAAAAATAATCATATGATCATGTCAATAGATGCAGAAAAAGCCTTTGACAATATACAGCATCCATTTATGATCAAAACACAACAAAATTGCTATAAAAATACCTTAACATAATACAAGCCCTATATTAGAAATCTTCAGCCAATATTATACTTAATTTTGAAAAATTAAAACCTTTCCTCTAAGATTAGGAAAAAAACAAACTGTCCACTTTCATCACTGTTATTCAATATAACATTGGAGGTCTTAGTGAGTACATTCAAGCAAGAGAAAAAAATAAAATGCATCCAAATAGGAAAGGAAGAATTCGAAGTGTCACTATTTGCAGATGATATGATTCTTTATATAGAAAACCCTAAACTCCACAATAACAATGCTAGAAACCATAAGCAAATACAGTAAAGTTTCTGGATACCAAATCAGTGTTCAAAAATCCATAGCGTTCCTATACTCTAAAAATGAAGTCAACAAGAAAGAAGTGGAAAAATAATTATTTTTGCAATTGCAACAAAAAGAATAAAATACCTAGGAATAAATATAATGAAACATGTGAAGGACCTATATAATGAAAACTATAAGACCCTATTAAAAGAAATCAAAGAAGATACGAAGAAATGGAAAGATATTCCGTGTTCTTGGACTGGAACAATCAACATAGTTAAAATGACCATATTATCTAAAGCATTATACTGATTTAATGCAATCCTCATCGAAATCCCATCAGCATTTTTTTTTTAAAGAAATAGAACACAAAATCATCAGATTTGTATGGGA
>NW_006432473.1:20001-35394 GCF_000325575.1 Pteropus alecto | reverse complement strand
ACACTGCTGATGGAATTGCAAATTGGTACAGCCACTATGGAAACAGTATGGAGGTTCCTCAAAAAACTAAGAATTGATCTACCATAGGATCCAGCAATCCCTCTACTGGGTATTCTCTCCAAAGGCTTAAAAACCCATATTCAAAAAGATATTTGCACACCAATGTTCATAGCAATATTCACGGTGGCCAGGATATGGAAGCAATCGAAGTGTCCTATGATAGATGATTGGATAAAGAAGCGGCAACACATATATACAATAATATTACTCACAATGAAAAATTATTCAGCCATGAGAAGAGATGAAATATTGCCATTTGCAACAACATGGATGGACCTCGAGATAATCATACTAGATGAAATAAGCCAGATAGAAAAAGTTGAAAATCACATGATATCACTTATATGTGTGATATAAACCTAAAAGCAAGAAATGAACAGGACAAATAAACAGAGACTCATGGACATGGACAATATGCTAGTGGTTACCAGAGGGTAGGGGAGATGGGGGAGAGGGGAGGCAGATGAGGTAAATGGGGTCAAATATGTGGTGATTGAAAGATATCTAAATATGGCAGGTGAACACATGGTGTAAATATGTATATATATGCCTTACTGTTAGAGTGTAGAGCTGAAACTTATTGGATTTTGTTAACCTATGTCACCATAAAAAATTAATTAATTAAAAAATGAAATCCTACCATTTGCAACAACATGTATGGACTAGATTTTATTACGTTGCATGAAATAAGTCAGACAGAGAAAGATAAATACCCTGTGATTTCACTTATATGTGGAATGTAAGGAACCAAAAGAACAAACTTATCTAAAACAGACTCACAAATATAAAGGATAATTTGGTGACAGACAGAGGGGAAGGGGATTTGGGGGTCTGGGCAAATGGGGTGAAGGGTTAAAGAAGTACAAATGAGTAGTTGATAGATGGTCACGGTGATGGGGAGCACGGCATAGAGAATGCAGTCAGCATTAATATATAGTCTAGGTGGAAAACGAAGGAGATTAGGAACATTTAAGGGATCATTTTATAATCTCTATAAATGTCTAACCCATGTACTGTATACTTGAGACAAAAAAAAAAAGAACGGTCCGATGATGATCCAAGTTTTTTATAGGTTAGTGTCTTTTCTTTGGTCATCTTATTAATTCTTTTCTAGACATTAATTTTTGACAGCTTCAATATAATATGTCTTGGAGAAGGCCTTTTTGATTTGACATAATTAGGTGTTCTCTTTTCTTCTTGGATTTGAGGATCCATTTTTATCATAGGTTTGGGAAATTGTCCTTGACTATTTGTTTGAATATGCTCTCTGTTCCTGTCTCCCTCTTTTATCCTTCTGGTATATCTAATATGCTTTTTTATGTTTGAATAATACACGAATGGTTTTACTGTTTTTTAAATATAACAACATTGTTTATATTAAAAATCAGAACATAGGTATTTTAGGCTGTAAATTTATCTCCCCTTCCTCACTCTTCCCCCGCCCCAGCTTTATTGAAACATAAAAGAAAATTATTTGCTCATATTTATATTCTACAATGTAATGAGCTTTTTTCAATTATAGTTAGCATATTAGAATATATTAGTTTGGATGCCACCTACTGGAAATCAAAAGAAAAACCCCATCTTACCAATCTGCTTAAGAGTGATCAAATAATAAAGTTTTCTTTTTTCTGGCTTTACTAAAATATAATAGACAATTAGTTGCTTATATTTACATTGTACCATTCAATGAGTTTTTTTCAATTATAGTTGGTATACAATAAAGTGTGCATTTCAGTTGTACAGCATAGTGATTAGAGATTTATATAACTCACAAAGTGATTACCCCACTAAATCTAGTACCCATCTTCCCCCTTACATATTTATTAAAACATTCTTGACTATTTTCCTTATGCTGCACTTTATATCTCCATGACTATTTTGTAACAATCCATTTGTACTTCTTAATACCTTTGCCCTTTTTTGCCATCCCATCCCAAATCCCTCCCATCTATGAGTTTGTTTCCATTTTCATTATTGTTGTTGTTTATTTAGTTATTTAGGTTCCATATGTACGTGAAGTCATGTGGTATTTGTCTTTATCTGACTTACTTCATTCAGCACAATACCTTCTAGGTCCATCAAGACAGTATCTTTTTCCATCCCCTTCCTTTTAGTGTGTGTGTGTCTTTTGATCTGAAGTGAGTCTCTGGTAGGCAGCATATGTAGGGGTATTGTTTTCTTATCCATTCAGCTTCCCTCTCTTGGGTTGGAGTAATTAATTATTTTTTAATTTTGGTACTTGTAGATAGATATGTAGTTATCATCTTTCTTTATTCATATTTTTGATACTTTTTTTTTCTTCTTAATGAAGTCCCTCCAACATTTCCTGTAATACTGGCTTGGTGTTGATTCCTTTAGCATATTTTTGTCTGGGAAGCTCTTTATCTGTCCTTTGACTCTAAATGATAACTTGACTGGATAAAGTAAATCTTGGTTGTAGATCCTAGGTTTTCATCACGTTGAATATTTTGTGCCAAATCCTTCTGTCCTGCAAAGTTTCTTTTGGGAAATCAGCTGCCGGTCTTATGGGTGCTCCCTTGTAGGTAACTCACTGCTTTTCTCTTGCTGCTTTTAAGATTCTCTCTATGTATTTAATCTTTGGCATCTTAATTATAATGTGTCTTGGTGTGGGCCTCTTTGGGTTCTTCTTTTTTGGGATTCTCTGAGCTTCTTGGGGTTGTATGTCTATTTCCTTCACCAGGTTAGGAAAGTTTTTCTGCATTATTTCTTCACATAGGTTTTCTGCTTTTTATTCTCCTCTTCTCCTTCAGGTACCCTTATGGCATGGGTCTTTTTACATTTAATTTTGTACCATAAGCTTCTTAAATTATTATTATAGTCTTGGCTTCTTTATTCTCACCACTCTGATTGGGTGTTTTTGGCTTCTCCATCCTCTATATCAGTGATTTGATCCTCTTCTTCCCCCACTCCGTTGATTCCCTCTAATATACTCTGCTGTAGTTGAGCCTTGATTTCAGTGGAAGAAATTGAACCTCAGGGTGATTCATTGTGAGGACTGGCTGTGATTACAGTGGATGAGCTATTGTGCAGAGGCTGACCCTATTGAGCAGGATTCAATTTAGCAGGATTCTGGTTCCTGCCCAGTCTTCTCTTTGGGTCTGTTATCTGTGGAGGCAGTCTGGTGGTGCTCTGGCATGGTCTGATGAAAGAGGCACCACTTCAAGCTATGTTTACCCTCTGCCTGTGCTCTACCTGGGACCAGCTGGCATGAGTCACAAAAAGATGCACAGATGTCTTCCACCTATGCTGGGCTTGAGGTGCCTGGGAGAAGCTAAACTGTGAACTGAGGCTGTTTACTGCTAGTTGCAAGGTTAAGAACACTAAGAATAAGTTATGGGGCATGCCAAGGCCAGATACTGCTTGTTTAGGGTTTGTGAACCTTTGAGAGATTCTAGGAAAGTCTTAAGCATGAGCAATCCAGGGCATTTGCATGGAAAGCCACTGTAAGCAGCTTGAGTGGGTCTATAAGTTGGGTGAGGCAAGGTCTCAGGGAAAGGTGATATATGTTAGCTAGACTAATGGAGACCCAGATATGGCAGCCACCTGTGTCTGCATGCTGGATTTTGAGAGGACTCCAGAAAGGAACAATGGCTCCTGCTGGCACTTTTGTCTGGGAGAAAACTGTTCTTATATCACATGCGCTGAAGCCAGACAATTCAATTTCTTTTTGTATGTCCCTGGTGCCTTTTGAGCTGCTGCCCCAGTGTTGGGGCTCAGAGCAAGTGTGTTCATCAGTGAGTAAGTCCGTGTGCAGCCCTTTAAGTGGAACACCTGATACTCTTGCAGCTCTCCATGCCACTCAGCCACAATCTCTGTTGGTTTTCACAGCCAGAAGTTGTGGAGACTTCTCTTGGCACTGGAACTCTGGACTGGGATGCCTGATTTGGTGCTGGAACCCCTCACTCCTCAGGGTGAAACTCTGCAGCCCAGATAGTTCTCCCAATTCGTAACTTCCACACATGGGTATAGGGGCTAGCTTTTTTCATGTCTCAGTCCCTCCTACTGGTCTCAAAATTACTTCTGTATATCCTCAGTTATAGAACTTCTGTTCAGGTAGACTTCAGGTGATTATCAGTGATGGTTGTTCTGTAGTTTACTTGTAATTTTGATGTGGTTGTGAGAGGATGCAAGTACAGCATTTATTTATTTCAACATCTTGACTGATAATCTCTCTTCAGGTTTTTTAAATATTACTTTTGGGCGCTATTTAAAATTAAAATATTACACAAACATTCATATGTCACGTTTAGATAATTTAAGAGTGTAAACTGTTAAATCCCCTTTGAACATTTAGAAACACCCATTTACATCAGATAAAAATATTCTATTAATTAAATTGAGTTCCCTAAGGACTAATAGGCAATATATTTTTAAAGTCTAGTTTAAATAACTGTCTACTTGAAAGCAATAAAACTATATTTCTTAAAATATGTCTTTTAAGTCTAGGCGTTCTACAAGTCAATCTTGATTTACTTTGTACACTTTGGAATAAGTGTGGCTTAAGTGTTCAAATCTTATCTCTCTAGTCACATCACTTTGAAAAATTTAAACAGTGGAGATACCTTGGCTATAATAATTTTCAATGCATTTCTGTTTCTTAGAGACATTTTGTCTAGTCAGACTAGTACAAATGAGAAACACAAATGGTGCCATTTCTGGATTTCAACTGATTGGCTGTGACCATGGAAAAAGGCCCTGCTATGATTGTTAAGTCAAAATTATAGTATAATATTTCTCTAAATTATTAATAAGGGGCATAGAGCAGAAACACAAAAACTTTAAGAAGAATAAAAATAAAAATTTTAGACTGTATATGTATCTTAGTAGGGCAATTGTTTAACTGATATTATCCTTTTAAGAGCAACAATCCCTCAGTTACAGTGAACAAAATCAATGGACTCTCAGGTTCTTCTGCAATTCAGCAGCATGTGAAACTTACGCACTCCATTTCAATTGCTGTTGATTAGTCAGTCAGCCAAAGACATGTATTGAGCCCACTCTATGCTTAATATTGTGCATCTCATGCACTTTTTAAAATTAAAATTAAATTTTTAACTTGCTTTAAAGAAAGAATACTCAAAAAGAATCTTTGCTTCTCCCTCTTTCCTGTCCAAGAGATTAATACAGAAAAATCTGCTTCAGAAAGAAGATCTCAGTATCCTATATTTAAAACTTTTTACTATAAAAAATTTAAACATACACAATAATAGAGAAACTAATTTAATCTACCAGATTAAAAATAATCAACATTTTCCATTATTTTTTTTGTTTTCTTTGAGCAAATTAAAGTCCATATTCCAGTAGTATGACATCACTTGGAACCTCCTCTGAAATGGAGAATTTTAGGCTCCATCCATATGTAATAAATCAGAATTTACATCTTAACAAAATCTATTGTTGATTTGTGTGAACATTAACATTTAAGAAGCACTGGTACAAAGCAAATACCTGACAACGCTTCCTGTAAGGTACTTCTTATCCTGCAGATAAATAGTACCCAGTATGTTGTAGAATTCCAAGCAAAATGTGATTTCATTTACAGAGCCAGAATTTCAATTTTTTAAATTAATTATAAAAAATAATAAATGTTTATCGTTTTAAGTCAGTAAGTTATTTTTTTTAATTAATAATATTTTCAAATTTTTCATTTATAGTTGGTTTACAATATTATATTAGTTTCAGATGTACAACATAGTGATTAGACATCTATATAACTTGCACAGTGATAACTCCAATAAATCTAATGCTGCTCTGACACCATATATAGTTAATACAATATTATTAGCTATATTTCTTATGCTATACTTTCAAGCTCCATAACTACTTTGTAACTACCAACCTGTATTTCTCAATCCCTTCTGCCTTTTTCATCAATCTCCCAAACTCCCTCTCATCTGGTAACCCTAAAAATGTTCTCTGTATCTATGAAATTGTTTCTATTTGTTTGTTTATTTTGTTCTTTAGAGTCCACTTATACATGCCATCATATGGCATTTGTCTTCCTCTATCTTACTTACTCCACTTAGCACGCTACCCTCTGGGTCTATAATGAAATACCTTTTTCCATCTCCTTACAGTTAGTCTGTGTGTGTCTTTTAATCTGAAGTGATTCTCTTGTAGGCAGCATGTGTAAGGGTCTTGTTTTTCTTATTCATTTAGCCACCCTATCTTTTGAATGGAACATTTCTTTCTTTTTTTATTTGAAATATTCTTTGATAGATATATAATTATTGCTAATATTTATTTAGACTTTTGATATATATTTTTTTCTTCTTCTTAAAGAAGCCCCTCTAACATTTCCTATAATTCTGGCTTGGTGGTGATGAACTCCTTCAGCTTTTTCTTGTCTAAGAAGCTCTTTATCTATCCTTTGATTCAAAATGATAACTTTACTGGGTAAAGTAATCTTCATTGTAGGTCCTGGGTTTTCATCACTTTGAATATTTTGTGCCAAACCCTTCTGGCCTGTAAAGTTTCTGTTGAGAAATTAGCTGACACTCTTATGGGCATTTCCTTGTATGTAACTAATTGCTTTTCTCTTGCTGCTTTTAAGGTTCTCTTTTTGTCTTTAAGCTTTGGCATTTTAATTATGGTGTGTCTTGGTGTGGGCCTCTTTGATTCATCTTGTTTGGGACTCTCTGAACTTCTTAGGGTTGTATGTCTATTTCTTTCACCAGGTTAGGAAATGTCATTATTTCTTCAAGTAGGTTTTCAATTCCTTTCTCTCTCTCTTCTTCTTGTACTCCTGTGATGTGAATATCGTTATGCTTTAATTTGTCCCAGAGGCTTTTTGAATTATCTTCATTTTTTTGGATTCTTTTGTTTCTGTTCTGATTGGCTGTCCTCTGCTACCCCATCCTCTATGTCACTGATTCTATCCTCTGTTTCATCTACTCAGTTGATTCCCTCTAATAAACTCTTCATCTTAGATATTGTATTCATTTCTGACTGGCTTTCTGTTATGTTTTCCATGTCAATTTTTATGTTTTTTTTTATCTCTTTATTAAAGTTTTTACTGAGTTCATCTACATTTCCCCTAAGTTCCTTGAGCATACTTATAACCAGTGTTTTGAACTCTGCATCTGGCACATTGCTCATCTCCATTTTGGTGAATTATTTTTTCTGAAGTATGAAACATACTTCTTTGTTTCCCCATTTTGGCTGCCTCCCTGTGTCTGTTTCTATGTATCATGTAGGGCTCCTAAGTCTCCTGGTCTTAGTGGAGTGGCTTTATGCATTAAGTGTGCTGTGGGGCTCCTTAGCACAGACCTGGGAAAGGTCCAGCTGCAGGCCAACTTCAGCCATAGCCTGTGCTCCTCCAGGGCCACCTGGTAAAAGTCACCAAGCGATCCACATATGGCTGCCACCTGTGCTGGGCTTATAGGTGCCCTGAGGGACCAAGACAGAAACCAAGGCTGGCTGCCATTGGCGTGGGTCTTGGAAGTGCATAAGAAGAGATACAGGGCATGCTGAGGCCAGATGATGCTTCTTTGGGTTTTGTGAGACTTTTAGAGATTTTTATGAAAGTTTGTAGTAGATGCCAAGACTGCCCATGTGTATGGAGTAAATCACTGGAAGCGGCTTAGGTGGGCCTACAAGTTGTTAGTGGCAGTCTCAGAGTATTCTCTGAGTGGAGCAACCTGTTATCCAGGTTGATGGTACCTGCATGAGCAGGCTGGAAGGATGGGTCTCAACAAAGGAACAATAGCTTCTGCTTGTACCTCTGTCCCGAAACCAGCTGACTCTCTAGCCCTTGCCCTGAAGCCTGACAGCTCAGCACCTCACCATATTTCCCTGGTGCCCCTCAAGCAGTTGCCCCAGTGCTGGAGCTCAGAGGGAGTGACTCTGTCAGTGAGTAAGGCTGGGCATGTTCCTTTAAGAGGAACAACTCTGCTTCCTTCAGCCCTCTGTCTCACTCAGCTGCAACCTCCGCTGGTTTTTGTAGCTAGAGGTTGTGGGGACCTCTCTTCCCGGTACTGGATCCCTGGGCCAGGGATCCCAGTGTGTTGCCGAGACCCCTCGCTCCTCAGGTTGGTGAGGGGACTCTACAGCTAAGTGAGCCCTCCTGATTCTTGATCACTACACATGATTGTGGGACTAGGCTGTTTCATGTCTCTACCTCTCCTATCATTTCGAGGTGATCTGTTATTTGAGAGCACCTAGTTGTAGAGCTTCTGTTCAGCCAGACCTGGTGACTCTGCATACTGGTTGCTCTGTAAGTTTATTATAATTTTGCTGTGGTTGCTAGAGGTGTATACAGCCTTTATCTTCTACACCATCTTGAATTGAGCTCTCAACATTTAAATATATATTTTTTCATAGCATAATGAAGATGTGAGATACTATGAGGAAATGTCTTTTATATACCATCATGAAGGCTTCTTCTGGAGGTGTTGGTTCTTGGAAATGATCTGCAAACTTCAGTATGGATATAATAATTTATTGAATATGAGATATTATTATGTGACATTTTAAAGGTTTGGCCTCCGCTACAAAGATAATATGCAGATATTGAAGGGGATACATATCAGGAATGTATATTTAATATTAAAAGCCCAATTTGGAGGGCAACGCTTTCTCTTTTTATTTGTTGTTTGGCCTAGAGAACAACTTGTTATTTTGAAACCATCTAAGTAAGATCCTACTTGCCTTAGAGTTAAACACAAAATTATCTATGTTTTCTTCCTAAATTAAATAGTTGCCTTTCCAAGCTGCTTATGCTTTTCTATATAACTTTAAGTTGCTAAAGTAGAAATAAAGTAAAAGAAAAATGGCAGCATAAATCTTCATAATTTAGGGTCATCTTTTAATTTATCCTTATTTTAAAATCATATTCTTTTTAAGAACTGACCATAATTTTACCTATTTGCTGAAATAATTTTACACACTGGGACAGGGCTTCTAATCCTTGTTTTATCACTTTCTAACCAGGTGACTATAGACAAATTGATTAACCAATCATTTCTTTATTAATTAATTATGATTATTTCCAACATGTTTTTTAGTGTTAATTTAAATTGTAACACCAAGGAAGTTAATAAAACATGAGTCTTTTTTTTTTTTTATTTTTCTAGATATTCTCTTTTCCCATCAAGATGAAAATCAAATTAATGTCAATTAATGAGTTTAGGTTTGAGGAAAATTAAAATGTTGAAACATGATCAGTGACCATATCCATTTAACTACATGTTTCAGCACATGAAAATTCTTAAAACATTATATAAAATAATAACAGGAATCTCAATATAAATAGAGAATATATTAAGAACTCTAACACACTACTCCTTTAGGAACTCCTGGTCATTGTTGTCATACTGAAATGTATATATGAAAGGGCAAGTGCTATTTGTTCTTAATGATCCAATAAGCTAAGGCTCTTATTTACAAGTGTACTTAAGAAGCTCTTGCTTCTATTACTGAGTAAAGTAACTATAATGTTATTACAAATAGAGTTATTTTTTAGAGCTCATCAGGGAACAAATTTACTCAAAGAAATATTTGCCAAGAATATTATATATTTACAGTACTATGCTAAGTCAGGAGGTCTGGGAGGCAATCCATGATCTCCAAGAAATTATTTCCTAATTGTTGTCAGTAATACATACCTTTCACAAATATAAAACAAAAGACAAGGATACAGTTGTCACACGGCAGTATGGGGTATACATCATGAGTATAAGCATTACATATTTAAAAGGTCAGAAAAAAGAGAAAAGATTAAGAACTATGGTAGTCATGGATGCTTTCTTGTTGAAGATGGAAGTCAAATTAATTTATAAATTATAGAAAATATTTGGACAGTGATTTATAAAGGTAGAGTAAGTATCCTGAGGAATATGAGTAAAGACATAGTGATAGGTAAAAACTTGGCACTTTCTAGATAGTTGATATATCACTCTGACTGTTATGAAAGGTCCATGGAGGGGTATAGTTGGAGATCAGATGTGAAATTAGATTTTGGCCAGACTGCAAAAAGCTATAAATTAACAACAGTATGAAACCACAAATATGGGTATATAATGTTTTGATGGAAATACCTTCCATTAATATGCTGTGTGAACCCTATCATATTTTTTAAACATCCATTGGAGGTGAATAATTTTACAATAAAAAATTAACACACCACAACTTATATCCTCCTACATTCAGTTGAAAATTTTGAAAAGCATATATAATAAAATGTTATTAGTGAGGCAGGACTTCTGGGATGATGGAGTAAGAAGCTTGGAGAACTCATTCCCCAACAGAACAACAGTTTAACTGGTAAAAATTATTTTAAAAATTATTCAAAAATAGAGAAATTTTAATTCAAGACTATTTACTAGATCTCAGTAAGAATATCATGTGTCTGTGACATCTGAGCCAGAACCCTCTATTAAAGCCCCACTCTCAGCTCTGTGTTATGGAAGCTCTATTCTGTTTGCGTGTAACCAATTAGACATGGGCTCCTTTGCACTCAGCTTCCAGTCTAAATTAAGTTTTCATTCTGGAAAGGATAGCCTGTTGGTATATCTTATCCTCTCCAACTGTGTGTTACAGTAGGTCTTTTGTGGGTGTTCAGTAGAGAAGGTGAGTCTCTCTGTTCTCACCAAGCCCTACTTATAGGATAGAAGTTCTACCCAAGATAACAGGCTGATAATACTGGGACCTAAGGCCTCTTCCACAGTTTTCTCATTGGGTAGATGTTCTACACTGAGGGAGAAAGCTGAAATGACTAGAGACTGTCATCTGTCCCCAAGCACATATACATACAATGTGGGTTTCATTTGGGTCCCTTGCCTCCAAACATGCAAGGGTTCTGCCCAGGTGGAAAGTTAGGCAAGCAATACAGGACATAAGATCAAAGAGCTCTTCAAGTATGCCTAAAAAACTGACTAGTTTGGGAAAAAAGTTTGGAGAACTCTTTGTCTAAAAGTGTCGAAAACATAGAGATTATTTTGGAGAACAATTAAGAGGAAGATATTAATATTATGGTAGAAGCAAAACAATAAAGTAGCGAGAAGTTTAATAAGGAGAACAAGAAAGAGACAGCCAAGAAGACCTCTCCTGGGAACACAGTCAGTTCAGGAGGTTGGGGAAACTGTACTTATGTTCTGTATCCACTCAGAAGAAATCAGAGCAAGATATAGGGAAGACTTAGAAGCATTTCCCAATACACATAGAGCCGTCAACATAGGACTGAAATCTGCCTGGCATAAGGGGATTAAATACAATCTATGACAAAACACTGACAATAAGCTACTTTGACTCAGTCAACTCTTAGGAATCTAAACTTAAAAATAATGTCACAGACATTTCAGAAATCCTAGAAGTCTGTGTACATGCCTAAGACTGCACTCTCTTAGGAGTGATTAGAGAAGGAATCTCTCAGCTACTAGTACTTGGATGGATTGGGGGAAAAATTTCATCGAGTAAATCATGCTTAAAGAACTTAAAAGCTGCATGAGGATAATGTCTCATCAAATCGAGAATATTAATAAAAAATTATTTGTGAAAGTGGAAATTCTGGAATTGAAAGCTGAATAACCATAATGAAAAATTGATTATAGAGGCTCCATAGTATTTTTAAGATGGCAGAAGAATCAGAAAATTGAAGCTAGTTCTATAGAGACAATGAAATATGAAAAACAGAGAAAATAAATAATAGGGAAAAATGAACAGAGCCTCAGAGAAATGTAGGACATTAAGTGCAGCAAATTACATGTAATAGAAATGCCAGAAGAAAAAGAGAAAGAGAAACGGACAAAAATATTTGAAAAAATAATAGCAAAAAACTTCCAAAATTTTATGAAAACCTTTTGCCTACATATCAGGAAGTTCAGCATACTCTAAGAAGGATAAACACAAAGATATTAACACCCAGACATATCATAGTCCAAATGTTTCCAGTGAAAGGCAAAAACAAATCATTAAAGCAGTAAGAGAAAGTCAAATCACAATACACAAGGGAACACGAAATAAGATTAAGCACTAATTTCTCTTCAGAAACAATGGAACCCAGAAAGCAATGAGATGGCATACCCAACGTTTTGAAAGTTAAAAAAAAAAAAAGAAAGAAAGAAAGAAAAGAAAAGGAGAGAAAAAAAATAAGAGAAAAAAAAAAGAAAAATTGTCTAATCAAGAATTTTATATCCCTCAAAACCATCTATCAGCAATGAAGGCAAAATGACATTCCCAGAAAAACAAAATTGACCAGTATTAGGCCTGTATTACAAGAAATATTAAAGAAAGTTCTTAGGTTGACAGCAAGTGATACTACACAGTAATTCATAGAAACATTAAAAGAAAATAAAACAACTGCAAGGAATATCAGTAAAGGTAATTATAAATGACACCATAATTGTACTGTTGGGCCTATAATAGAAATTTAGTATATTTGACATCAAAAGCACAAAGGAGGTGGGTGAAAACATAGTTGTATTTCAGTGATGAAATAACTCCAAATGGTAACTCAAACATGAAGGAAATAATAAAGAGAACCAGAAATGTTTAAAAAAAAGATTGATACAACACATTCAATTAATATACATATATACTAACTCTTCTTTTTTTTCTTTCAGTTTCAAAAAACAAAATTATATGAGGTAATGATTACAATGAAATTTGAGCTTTTAATGTACTTAAATTATATATAATCATATATTACATATACATATATATTACATAAACATATACCTATATGTAATAGCCTAAAATTTGGGGAAGAAAATAGAGATATATAGAAATATTTTTTATATTTTATGAGAACTACATAAGTATAAATCTAAAGTATTTTTATAAATAAAAGTGTAAATTATATGCTCTAGAGCAACCACTCAGAGAATAACTAAAAAAATAAGGTTAAAATACTATTAAAGGGATAAAAATATTACACAAGTAAGTATCCATTTAATACAAAAGAAAATAATAAAAGAGAAGGAAGAATATAAAAAACATGAGACATATAAAAATTAAAAGTGAAATGGCAGATATAAACTCAGCGATGCCAATAATAACATTAAATACAAATAGAATAAATCTAATAAAAAACAGATATTGTCACAATAAGTAATATAAAGAGCATGCAACTACATGTTGTCTACAGGAAACACACTTTAGGTTCAGATACACATGTTTAAAAAATGATGGAAAATGACGTAAAATACAAACAATAAGCATAAAGGAGCTAAGGTGGCTATACCAAGCAAATGAGATTTTAACACATATAAATATTACTAGATATAAAGAGGAATATTTCATAATGATAAAAGAGTTTACCTGCCAGGGATATACAAGTTTTAAACATATGTGCACAAAATAACGGACTCTCAAAATACACAAAGAAAACACAGATTAGAAGAGAGAAATAGTAAATTCAACAATAGTTGAAGACTTCAAAATCTCACTTTCAATAATAAAATAATGAAGCAAGAAATCAGCAAGAAAAGAAAGCATTTGACTAACAAAATCAACTAGATTAGACAACTACATAACATTCCACCCCAATAACAGCAGAATATACATTCTCCTAAAGTGCAGAAGGAACATTCTCCAGTATAGACTATATGCTAGCCTGTACCAGTCTCAATAATTTGAAAGTATTAAAATCGTATTAAGTATTTTTACAAACAAAATTGAATTAAATAAAAAATAAATAACAAAAGGAAATTTGCAAAACTCACGAATATGAAGAAATTAAACATATTCATGACCAACTGTTTAAAAAAGAAATCATAGAGGAAATTAGATATTACTTTAATATGAATGTAAATGAAGACACTATATGCTATAATTTATGGGATACAGCTAAATTTATATCTGTAAATGCCATTTTAAAAAAGAGGAAAAAATATTAAATAAAGAAAACAATCTTCCCCCTTAAGAAACTGGAAAATGATGAGCAAAGTAAACCCAAATCAAGCAAAAGAAAATAAATAAAGATTTGAATGGATATATAAAAAATAAAAAATAGAAAAATTATACTGAAAATCAATGAAATAAAAGTTGGTCCTTTGAAAAGATCAAAAAAATCGAAACCTTTAGCAGACATGACCAGAAAATATTCTGAAATTACAAAATTCAAAAAAAGAAACAGCAATAGTGGGAAAAAAATGGAGTAGATGATAGAGGCTCTGTTTATCCCTCTTGCAACCAAATCAAAGTTGTGGCAGAAACACAGAGCAAGCAGCAAGCAAAGTCACCTGGGATCCAGAAGAACAAAAGCACTACAACTAGGAAGAGAAATAAGAAATCACTCTGCAACAGGAGAAGATAGGAGAAGGTGAAGATGCGAGGCTGCCTGGTCCAGAATAGCTGAATGGGACAGAGACTACGGCAGCTGCAGATATATCTTCTTAAGGAATTGTTTCTGTGACAGGACTTTCATGGTGATGGATCTGCTCACTCTGAGCACCAGCACTAAGTCAGATGCGGGGGGGAGGGGCACCAGAGACTTATAGGGGGACACAGAGTTGTTGCAGCAAGGGCTGGAGGAAAGACTTTCTCCTGGGCAGAAGTGCTGGTGGTATCCATTGTTTTTCTGTTGAGTCCTTCCCTTCTCCCAGTGTGTGGACTAACAAAATCACCCTGCCATAGCTGAGACTGTCATCGAACTGGATAACAGAGGTAGCTCCTTCCACAGGATTCCCTGAAATCCCACCTCCCCCAACTTTTGGCCCCACACAAACCACAAGTTGTATTCTTGGCAAGTCTGGTGCTCCTTGTTAAGCCAACTCCAAGACTTACACTAGGGGCAGCTGATCACGATTTCTGATTCCTGGCATGGCCTCTTGAAGCAACTACGAACACAGTATCTGTGGATTGCTTGCTGAATCTTAACAGGTGGCCCTAGAGGGACACAGGCTGGGGCTAAGCTTGGCCTACAGCTGAACCCCTCTGAGGAGTGTACCACTGGACACCTACTACACAAAACCATGCTAATAACACTGAGAAACTTAGGAGCTTTGCTTAGTACATAGAAATAGGCACAGAAAGGCAGTCAAATGGGAAGACAAAGAAGCAAAAAATCATAATAGAGAACAGAACAGAGATCCAAGAATAATGGAGTCAAGCAATCTAACAGATGCAGAGTTCAAAACACTGGTTATAAAGATGCTCAATAAACAGGGGAAGTGTAGATGAATTCAGGGAACACTTCAACAAAGAGATAAAAAACATAAAAAATAGAAATGAAAATTATAAAAGAGAACCAGTCAGAACTGAAGAACATATTATCTGAAATGAAGGGTATATTAGATGGAATGAACAGAGTGGATAAAGAAGAGGATTGTACCACCAATATAGAGAATGTGAAGCTAAGGACACTCAATA
>NW_006432473.1:11380-19831 GCF_000325575.1 Pteropus alecto | reverse complement strand
ACTTCCCCAACCTTGTTAAGGAAATAGACATACAATCCCAGGAAGCTCAGAGAATCCCAAAAACCAGGAACCCAAAGAGGGCCACACCAAGATACATCATAATTAAAATGCTAAAGGTTAAATACAAAGAGAGAATCTTAAAAGCAACAAGAGAATAGCAGTTAGTTACCTACAAGGAAGCACCCATAAGACTGGCAGCTGATTTCTCAAAAGAAACTAAGCAGGACTGAAAGGCTTGGCACAAAGTATTCAAAGTGATAAAAACTCAGAATCTACAATCAAGAATGTTTTATCCAGCAAAGCTATCATTTAGAGTGGAAGGATAGATAAAAAGCTTCCCAGACAAAAATAAGCTAAAGGAATTTATCAACACTAAGCCAGCATTACAGGAAATGTTGGAAGGACTGCTTTTAGAAGAAAAATAAAAGGTATCAAAAACAGGAATAAAGAATGGTAATAATTACATTCCTATCAACAAGTACCTCAAATGGAAAAGAATTAAGTGCTCCAACCAAAAGATAGAGTGGCTAAATGGATAAGAAAACAAGACTCCTGCCTATGCTGCCTAGAGCTTATTGTGCTGAATAAAATAAGTCAGAGAAAGACAAAAATCACATGATTTCACATACATGTGGAATCTAAAGAACAAAATAAACAAAAACAAAAAGAACAAAAACAGAAACAAACTTGTAGATATAGACAATATTTTGAGGGCTACTAGATGGAAGAAGTTTTGGGAGAAGTTAAAAAGGGCAAAGGGGTTAAGAAGTTACAAAATAGTCATGGAGATATAAAATGTAGTATAAAGAAAATAGTTAACAATGTTGTAATAAATATGTAAGTGGGGAAGAAGGATACTAGCTTTAGTGGGATAATCACTTTTGAGTTATATAGATCTCTAATCACTATACTATGCAACTGAAACTAATATATTATTGTATGCCAACTATAATTGAAAAAAATATTGAATTATACAATGTAAATATAAGCAACTAATTGTATATTATATTTCAATAAAGCTGGGAGAAAATGGGGCATCACTACTTACTATAATAAATAAAAATGATTTAAGGAATACTGTGAATACCCATATGTTAATAAATTAGATAACCTAGATAAAATGAATAAATTCCTAAAAAGAATAATCTAGAGACTAATTCAAGAATAAAGTAGAGAATCCAAATAAACCTATAACAAGTAAAGAGATCGAATTATTAATAAAAATATTTCCCTCAAAGAAAAATTTGAAAACGAAGAGGTAATTTTTTTTCTATTTGCAGATGACATGATCTTTTATATAGAAAATCCCCAGGAATGCACTCTAAATCTATTAGAAGTAGTAAAAAATTCAACAAAATTGTAGGATACAAGATTTATATACAAAAATCAATTGCATTCCAATGGCAATAAACATTATAAAATAAAATTAATAAAATAATTTTATTACAATAGCATAAATAAAAGTACTTAGGAATAAATTAAGCAAAATTTGCAAGACATATATTGAAATCTATAAAATATTATTGAAAGAAATTAACAAAGATCTGAATAAATAGAAAGACATTCCATGTTTCTGAATTGGAAACATATTATTAAGATGGTAGTGCTTCTTAAAATGATGTACAAATTCAATGTAATCTCTATCATAGTTATAGCTCTTTTCCCCCAGAAATTGATACTCCGATCCTAAAATTTGTATGAAAATTCAAGGGGCACAGAACAACATTGTAGTATTAAAAACAAAGTACAAATTTAGAAAACACACATTTCAAAATTTGCTACAGTAATCAAATTTATTTGTTACTGTCACAAGAATAAATACATAGATCA
Source organism: Pteropus alecto (assembly GCF_000325575.1). Classification (NCBI taxonomy): domain Eukaryota; kingdom Metazoa; phylum Chordata; class Mammalia; order Chiroptera; family Pteropodidae; genus Pteropus; species Pteropus alecto. The sequence continues at coordinate 18,001 of NW_006432473.1, read as the reverse complement.
ATAGAATAGAATCGAGACTCTAAAAGCAAATTATTATATTTATGGTTATTTTTCCTAGACAGGAATATAAGCATAATTCAATAGGGAAAAATAATCTTTAACAAATGGAACTGAGACACTGGGTTATCCACATACTAAATGATGTTTTAGACCCTTACCTCACATTATACACAAATATTAACTCAAAATGGGTCATAGACCTAACTATAACAGCTAAAACCATAACATTCTTACAATAAAGAGTAAGAACAAATCTTCATGACTGGGCTAAGCATTGGTTTTGTAAATGTGATATTAAAATTATAAGGATCAAAAGAGAAAAAATAGATAAATCGGATTTCATTAAAATAAAAAAAAATGTGTTGCAAATAATGCCATTAAGAAAATCAAAAGATGATTACTATAATGGGAGAAAATATTTGCAAATTATATACATCATAAGAGGCTTGTATACAAAATAAATGAAGAACTCTTAAAACTCAAGGAGAAGACAAATAGCTCAATTAAAATTGTAAAAATAAATTGAATAGTTATTTCTCAAAATATATACAAATAGCCAGTAAGGACAAAAAAAGATGGTCACCATTATTAACAATCTAGGAAATGAAAATCAAAACCGCAATGCCATATTACCTCATACCCACTAACATGGCTATAAACAAAAAGACAGATGATAACAAGTTTGGTAGAAAATGTGAAAAAATTGGAACATTTATACACCACTGATGGTAATGTAAAATGATGCAGCCACTTTGGAAAACAGTCTACTACTTCTTCAAGATGTTACATATGGTTACCAGTTAACATGGCATTTCTACCGAAGGAATATACCTAAGAGAAATGAAAATATTAGTCCAACAAAAACTTGAACATTAATATCTAAAGCAGCATTATTCTTTTTTTAAGTAATCATTTTTTTAATATTAAAAAAATTCAATTACAGTTGGCATACAATATTACATTAGTTTTAGATGTACACCATAGTGATTAGACATTTACATAACTTATGAAGTGATCACCCCAGTAAATCTAGTACCCACATGGCACCATACATAGATATTACAATATTAATGACTATATTCTTTATGCTATACTTTACACCCCCATGACTATTTTGTAACTATTAATTTGTACTGCTTAATCTCTTTTTCCTTTTCACCCAACCCCAACCTCCCTCCCATCTGACAACCATTAAAATGTTCTCTGTATTTATGAGCTTGTTTCTGTTTTGTTTGTTTATTTTGTTCTTTAGATTCTCCATGTAAGTGAAATATGGCATTTGTCTGACTTTCTCTACTCAGCACAATATCCTCTAGGTCCATTCATGTTTTTGCAGATGTGAAAATTTTATTATTTTTTTGTGTTTCAGTAGTATAGCATTGTATATATGTACCACCTCTTCTTTATCTATTTATCCATTGATGAACATCTGGGTTGCCTCCATATCTTGGTTATTGTGAATAAGAAATGATCATTATTCTTAAGATTTAAAAAAATAGACCAATCCAAAAGTCTATCCACTGATGAGTGGATAAAAAAATATGGTATATCTGTACAGTAGAATATTATTTGACAATAAAAAAGAATGAAGATTTGAAATAGCAACAACATGAATGAAACTTCAAAACATGCTATTTGAAAAAAACCATTTACAAAAAAACACATATTGTATGCTTCCAATTATATAAAATGTCCTTTAAAGGAAAATCTATAGAGGTAGAAAGTAAATTAGTGGTTGTTTAACATTGAATGGTGGTTGAGTAGAGAATAACTGATAATGGGTAAGGGGTTTTATTTTAGGGTGATGAAAATGTTAAAAAATTAGAGTTATGGTGATGATTGCACAACTTTTTGCATATACTACAAACACTGAATTGAACACTTTAGTTAGGTGAATTATATAATACAAGAATTATATTTAAATAATGTAATTCAAAATCCTAGTAATCCAAGTCATAGAATTTATGTGATTGGATTTTTTAAAGTATCTATTTTCCTAATATTTTACAATGATTATTCTATATTTGTGTAATAAAAATAATTTCCATCCACATCATCATACTCATATATTGTTTTTTTTAGTGTGAAAAAATGTTAATACACCTCTCTTTATAATAGAAAGAGTAAGTAGACAACAATACAGAAATAGACAATACACATATATTGTTTTTATATTATTGTAGGTAGCCTCTACTATTTGGCTTATCATTACTTCATATATAGGTCTCAAATTCGTATAGTCAATAAAATTGTCCTTTTTTAAAACAATACAACATTTCTTCATATTTTTGTATCGTTTGATTTTGTCAATTGTCGGCCATTTTGATTTTTTGTTTACCTTTTACATACCTGCTAACGCTTATACACTTATTAGCAATATGAGTATTTTCCCACTGACTTTTTTCCTTTCAATACTTATTCCCTCAGTACAACATGCCTCATTAATGTTTGTGAACCACTTTATGGCCTTTAGATATTGATAGATTAATACGACAGACCTATGAATTAAACCTGGTGAGGATAAAGTATGTCAAATAGAGCTGGAGTAGACATGTGAAGGAATAAACACTAAAGTAGATTGTCATTAATAAGCTACATTTTAATTTTATTTTTTAAATTTTTTTCTATTTATTTATTTTTTTAAATTTTTGATTAAGTTTATTGAGGTAACATTGGTTAATACAATTATATACTTTTCAGGTGTACATTATCATTTGACATCTGTATATTCTATTCTGTGTTTACCACTCAAAGTCCAGTTTCTTTCAGCTAGCATATATTTGATTCTCTTTACCCACTTCACTCTACCCCTAAACCCTATATTTGACACCCTTTATCTACCTTCCCCCTCCTCCTCTACCCCACTAGTAATTACTAGTCTATAGTCATCTGGTAATCACTAGCATATAGTCCACGTCCATGAGTCTCTGTGTGTTTGTCCTGCTCATTTGTTGCTTTTAGGTTTATATCTTACATATAAGTTATATCATGTGATTTTCAAAATTTTCTATCTGACTTATTTCGCTTAGCATGATTATCTCGAGATCCATCCATGTTATCACAAATGGCAGTATTTCATCTCTTCTTATGGGAAGCTCTTTATCTGTCCTTCAACTCTAAATGATAGCTTTGCTGAGTATTCTTGGTTGTGCGTGCCTTATCTCCATTTGCAAATTTGGATCTCTGAATATCCGCCTTTTCAGTCATTATCTCAATTTGTTCCTATGTATGCTGAATGTTCATTACTACATTGTTATAGCAATTCTCTTCTTATTATTTAAGCTTATAATATCCTGTTCTTAGTAAGGGTTGCACTCCTCAGCTTTTATTTGCCTGATAGTCACTTTACTTCTAATTATGCATTTTTTTTCTGTCATTTTGTTTTAGGTGAGCTTACCCCTTTCAGTATTTCCTGTAATGCAGGCCTCATAGTGGAGAATTCCCTCAATTTTTTTAAGTCTGGAAAGGTCTTAATTTCTTTTTAATATCTAAAGGAGAGCTTAGCTGGACACACTATTCTAGGTTGGTATTTCCTTTCACTTAATTTCACTTAGTTTAAATATTTGACTCCATTCCTTTCTGGCTTGTAAATTTTGCGCTGAGGATAATATACTGGGTTTGTGCTGAGGATAATCTAATGGGTTTAGCTTTTACAATATCATTTTTTTTCTCCCTGGCTGCCTTGAGAATTCTTTGTCGATAATTTTTGATAATTTTAATACAATGTGTCTTGCAAAGGCCTTTTTGGGTTGAGATAATTTGGTGTTCTGTTGACTTCTTGAATTCCAAGCTCCAGCTCATTCCTAGATTTGGAAAATTCTCATCAACTATTTGTCTGAAAATGCTTTTTAGTCCCTGCTCTTTTTCCTCGCCTTTGGTAATGCCCATTATTCTTATATTTCCTCTCCTAATGGTATCAGCTAGTTCTTTTATTTCTCTTTCACTATTTTTTTTATTTTCTGGTTTCTCTCTTCTTCCTTCTGATTTATTTCTAGATGTCTGTCTTCGATATCACTGATCCTTTCCTCCATTTGGTCGACTCTATTTCTCAAGCTTGCTATTTAATTTGTCAACTCTTGCAGTGTGCTCTTTATTTCCAGAAGTATTATTTGGTTCCTTTTGAGGGTTTTAGTCTCTTTGCTCTCCTCGTCTAGTTGTTTTTTCAATTCCTGAAATTGTTGATTTGAGTTGTTTTGGATCTCATTGAGTTTTTCCAGAAGTACTATCCTGAATTCTCTGTCATTTAAGTCGCTTATTTCTATGTCTGTAAGCTTATTTTCTGGAGATTTTTGTCTTTCTTTCTGAGATGACTTGTCACCTTGGTTTTTCATGGTATTTAATGGGCTGTTTTTCCGCATGGGCATTAACGGAAGTATTCTGCTGTTTTTCCAGAAAGAAGATTTATTATATAAAGATCTCTCTTTAGCCTGTTGCAGAGAAGGCACTTTTCTTTTGATTAATGAGAGTCTCGGCAGCATTTGCTCAGATTTTCCTGTGGCTCTGCGGTGAGAGGCCCTCTGGGTTGAGGATTGAGGGTTGAGGGCTGCGGCTCAGCCTTGGTTTTGCAACCACTGCTGGCAAAAATCAGCTGTTGTTCCTCTGCGGTCCCATCCCGCTTCTCTGCTTTCTGCCCTAATGACTGGGCCCTGCAGCCACAGCTTTCCCAGGCAGGAATGTTCAGTGAACTTGCCTCAGGAACTTGCTGCTTCTTTACCCCTCCTCCTCCTCCTGCAAGGAGCACCGGGGGCTGAGGGAGGCAGCTTCTTTATTACTCTCAGTTCACCGCCTGACACTCGAGGTTCTCACCTGTGGTACCTGTTATGCGCAGATCCCATGCTGAGACATGCTGGTGTGGAGTTTGAGTGTTTTGTTGTTGTTGTTGTTGTTGTTGTTGAGTTTTAGATGTTCAGCTCTTTGTTGTTTCAAGGAGAGAGATCTGGGGATATCTCTCACTCTGCCATGTTTCCTAACCCACAATTTTAGAGCACATGCAAATCTTATTTCTTTTCTTTGATGTTAATTGTAAAAGTGTTTACACAACAATTAAGTTGGTATTTATACAACAGTAATAATCAATTAAATAAAAAAAATTATTTTAGTAATTTAAGCAGAAACAAATGTCCACTTATTATTAAGTGTTACTGCTAACTAGAAAACACTTTAAAATATGTGGCCACTCTATTTATGCATTTAACATTCTCAGTATACCATTTATCATGACAAGACACTGGTGTTAATATTGGTTTAATGTTACTTTTGTTGTGCTGACATGCTTTTTTAATACTTATTGAATTAGAGGATATTACTGTTAGAGAATACTTTAAAGGATATATAGTATGACTGCCTACCTGATGTGTGAATATTCTCTAAAAATTTGACAAGCAGTCAGGAAGTCTATTCTTAAAAACCTCCATTGAAACCATAAATTCCTTCATCAGACACTGTATTGTAATATCTGACAGCTATAATTGTTAACATTGTTTGCTTTTTAATTGAAAACACATCAGTCTTTCTGAAACTTTTTACCACAGTCTCTAATTCATTCCTCTGGAGCCATATAGAACAAGTTGAGCACCTCTATCTATGATAACTCTTCAAGTGACTAATGAGCATTACCATTTGTGCTTTTTCAACCTTACCACTGACACGTTTCTATGCTTAAATATCCTAATTTTATGCCAAGTGTAATTGAAAATAAAAATAGATCTTGAGATTATCATTCTAAGCAAGATAAGTCAGACAGAAAAAGTTAAGAACCATATGATTTCACTTAAATGTGGGATATAAAACAAAGCAACAAATGAACAAGATGAACAAACAAAAACTCATAGACACAGATAACAGTTTGGTTACTAGAGGGAAAGGAAGGAAGAGGAAGGTAGATAAAGGTAAAGGGGGTCAGTTGTATGGTGATGGAAGGAAATTTGACTTTGAGTGGTAAACACACAATGCAATATACATATGATGTATTATTGAATTGTACATTTGAAACATAATTTTATTAACCAATGTCATCCCAATAAATATAATAAAAACAAACAAAAGATCTTAATTTTGTTCTGTTATTTCTAACGGGATATAATTTTTATTCTGTTACTCTTCATTGAGAGGACTCTAATTTGCTCACGGCCCTCATTTTTTGTTTTAATTAAGTTTATTGGGATAACATTAGTTAATAAAATTATATAATTTTCAGGTGTACGTTATAATTTGACATCTGCATATTCTATTGTGTGTTTACCACCCAAAGTCCAGTTTCCTTCAGCTACCATATTTGATCACCTTTACCTACTTCACCCTCCTCCTACCCCCTATATTTGACCCTCTTTACCTCGTCTACCTCCTCTCTCCTCTCCCACTCTCTACCCTCTGGTAACCACTAATCTATAGTCCATGTCCATGATTCTCTGTTTGTTTGTCCTGTTCATTTGTTTCTTTTAGGTTTATATCTCACATATAAGTGATATCATGTGATTTTCAACTTTTTCTATCTGGCTTATTTCGCTTAGCATGATTATCTTGAGGTCCATCCATGTTGTCTCAAATGGCAGTATTTCATCTCTTCTTATGGCTGGGGAATATTCCCTTGTTTATATGTACCCAAGCCTTTTTAGCCAAATC
>NW_006432473.1:5242-10936 GCF_000325575.1 Pteropus alecto | reverse complement strand
GGGAGGATCTTTGGCTTTACCATCTTCTATATGGGTCATTTGATCTTCTTCTTTATTCACTTTGTTTATTCCATTTAATATACTTCTCATCTCAGATAACAAGTTCTTCATTTCTGACTGGTTCCCTTTTATAATTTCCATTTCCATTTTTATGTTTTTTACCTCTTTGTTGAAATTCTCACTGAATTCATCTACCCTTCCTATAAGTTTATCAAGCATCTATATAACCAGTGTTTTGATCTCTGCATCTGTTAGATTACTTGACTCCATTATTCTTGGATCTCTGTTTTGTTCTCTCATATGATTTTTGCTTTTTTGTCTTCCTATTTTGACTGCCGTTCTGTGTCTGTTTCTATGTACTAAGCAAAATTTCTAAGTCTCCTGGTCTTATTAGTACAGCTTTGTGTAGTAAGTGTCCAGTGGCACAATCCGCAGAGGTGTTCAGCTGGAGGCCAAATTTAGCCCAAACTTGTGCCCCTTTGAGGCCACCTGTTAAGATTTAGCAAGCAATCCATAGATTCTGTGCTTATAGTCACCTCAAAAGACCACACCAGAAACCAAGGCCAGCTGTCACCAGTGAATCTTGGCCCTGCTAAGCAAGAAGCACATGACTTGCTGAGGATACACCTTGATGTGGCTAGGGTTGGGCCCTGAGTTGGAGGAGGCAGAGTTTCAGGGAATCCTCCGGGCAGAGCAATCTCTGTTATCCAGTTTGATGATGTTACTGCTATGGCAGCACTGAGTCCGTGCACTGGGATGGGGGAAGACTTAAAGGAGGAACAATGGATAATGCCGGCACTTCTGCCAGGGAGAGAGCCTTGCAGCAGCCTTCACCCCAACAACTCTGTGTTGCCTTCTAAGTCTCTACACAGCCGAACTGGCACTGGGGCTCAGAGCTAGGAGGTCCATCACTATGGAAGTCTGCTCGCAGATGCAGCCCCTTTAAGAGGTGTCCTTTGCTACTGCTTCTGCTGCCACAGCCTCCATCCCACTCAGCCACTTGGGTATGGGCAACCTAGTGTCCTCGCCCTATACTACCTTTTGCCGTTGCAGGGTGATATCTTAGATTTCTTCCTAGTTGTATGGCTTGTTCATCTATCTCTCAGGTGATTTTCTTTGCTGTTTACTCCTTGTTTCTGTCACAACTTTGATTTGGTTGCCAGAGGGATGAATAGAGTCTCTATCGTCTATGCCATTTTTTTTCCCCCTGGGAGGTCTTTGATGACTGTTTCAATTTCCACACTGCTGATCGGTCTATTTAGATATTCTAGTTCTTCTTTATTTAGTCTAGGAAGGTTCTATATTTCTAAGTCTTGTCTATTTCTTCTAGGTTATTGAATTTGGTGGCATATAATCTCATAGTATTTTTTCATGAATATTAGTACTTCAGTTGTCTCTGTTGTAACTTCTTGTTCATTTCTAATTTTGTTTATTTGTGTTCTTTCTCTTTTTTCCTTAGTGAGTCTAGCCAGGTGTTTGTCAATTTTATTAATTTTCTCAAAGAACTAGCGATTTTTTTGCAGTAATTTTTTATTGTTTTTTTCATTGTTGTTGTTGTTCTCAATTTTATTTAATTCTGCTCTAATTTTTATTATTTCCTTTATTCTGCTGACTTTGGCTTCATTTTTTTCTATTCTTTTAAAACATAATGTTACGTTGTTTATTTGGGATTTTTTTTTTTGTTTCTTGAGATAGGCTTGTAATAGTATGAACTTTGTTCTTATTACTGGTTTTGCTATATCCCAAAAGTTTGGATATGTTACAGTTTCACTCTCATTTGTCTCTATGTATCTTTTGATCTCCTCTTTTATTTCTTCTTTGATGCAGTCATTATTTAGTAGCATTTTGTTTGTGGTTTTTCTTGCTTTCTTTCTGCAAATGATCTCCCGTTTTAAAGCTTTATGGTCAGAGAATATGCTTGGTATGATTTCAATCTTCTTAAATTTCTTGAGGTTAGTTTTGTTTACCAACATATGGTATATTCTTGAGAATATTCCATGCGCACTAGAGAAAAATGTATAATCTGGTGTTTTGAATGAAATGCTCTGTAAATGTCAATTATGTCCATTTGGTCTAATGTGCCATTTAAGGTTGATATTACTTTGTTGATTTTCCGTTTGGTTGATTTATGGATAGCTGTCAGTGGGGTATTTAGGTTTCCTATATAATTGTGTTTTTGTCAGTTTCTCTTTTTAGTTTTATTAGTAGTTGCTTTATATATTTCGATGCTCACTGATTGGTAACATATATATTGATATGTCTCATGTTTGCTTGATGTATTGTCCCCTTTATCATTATGAAGTATCCATCTTTGTCTCTCATTTCATTTTTACTTTGAAGTCTGTTTCTTCAGATATGTATGGCTACGCTGGCTTCTTTCTGGATGCTATTTGCTTGGAGTGTCGTTATCCATTCTCACTTTGAGTCCATATTTGTTTTTTCATCTGAGATGTGTCTCTTGAAGGCAGCATATGGTTGGATTTTATTTTATTTTATTTTATTTAACTTCTACTTATTTATTTATTTTATCATTTTATTATTTTTTCATTTCTCACCCCCTCTGCTCTGGTAACCACTAGTTCATTGTCCACGTCCATGAGTCTCTGTTTGTCCTGTTCATTTCTTGCTTTTAGGTTTATATTCCACATATTCGTGATATCATTTGATTTTTAGCCTTTTCTGGGATTTTATTTCTTTGATCTAATCTGCTACTCTGTGCTTTTTTATTGGTGAGTTCGGTCCAATTACATTTAGGGTGATTATTTAAATATGAGGTTTTCCTATAGCCCTTTTATCTTTTGTTTTCTGGTAGCTTGGTGTCTCCTTTGTTTCTTTGCTCTTCTATGATTTGTCTTCTCTTCCTTCTTTTTCTATGTTCTGTGTCTCAGTTATGGTTTTTTTTCTCCCTGGCTACCACTATGTTTATGTAAAAGAAAGTTTTATATGTAGAGTAGTCTTTTTCTTCTGCCTGTATCTTATCTCCATTCCCCTTTGTAGATTCAAATGTTTTCTCCCTCCCCTTTTCTGTTTTTGTTGCTATTGTCTTCTCTTTTTAAAATGTTGCTTTGACCTTTAACCATTATATGATATTTAAGTTTATAATACCTTTCTTAATAAGGGTTGCACTTCCCTGTTTCTGTCTGTCTGGTAGTCATCTTACTTATAGTTTTGTAAATATTTTTGTCCATTTGTTTTAGGTAGCATGACTCCTTTCAGTATATTATGTAGTACAAGCCTTGTCAGGGAAAATTCCCTCAACTTCTGTATATCTGAAAAGGCCTTTATTTCTTCTTCATATCTAAAGGAGAACTTTACTGGATATGCTATTCTTGGCTGTTAATTTTACTCTAACGATAGCTTATCAACCTGTTAAAAAGAGATCATTCTAAAAAATAATTAAAAAAAAAAAACAGTACAAGCTAGGAGTGATTGGAATTAAATATTCCAACTATCGTTAGAGTAAAATTAACAGCCAAGAATAGCACTGGTTTCCTTTCCTCTCCTTTTCCTCTTTACTTGCTTGCCTGATTCACCTAATTTTTAGGTGCTCTGATGTGAAAATCTCTCACATGTGTTTGTGTACTAGATTGAGTGTTTTCTGTTGGATTGTAACTGTTTAGTTTGTTGTAATTTCAAGGGGAGAGGTCTAGGGGGATCTCTCATGCCACCTTGCTTCTGACTTCACTCCACCAAGACCAATTTTGATTATATGTTTTCCTCTAGTAGTTTTATGGTATTAATTTTTATGTTTATGTTTTGTTCCCTTTTAAGTTAATGTTTGCATAGGGTAAGAAGGTGGTCCATTTTAATTTTTCTTGTATGTATCTGTCCAGTTTTTCCAACACCATTTATTAAATAGACTGCCTTTACACCATTGTATATTCTTGCCCCTTTGTCATAGATTAGATGGCCATATAGACATGGATTTATTCCTGAGCTTTCTATTCTGTTTCATTAGTCTCTGTGTTTATTTTTGTGTCAGTACCATACTGTTTATTACTTTGGCTTTGTAGTATAGTTTGAAATCAGGAATCATGATACCTCCAGCTTTGTTCTTTTTTTCTCTGGATTGCTTTGGCTATGTAATGTCTTTTGTGGTGTCACACATTATAGGATTGCTTTTTCTATTTTTGTGAAAAATGACAGGTATTTTGAAGGGAATTGCAATGAATCTTTTTATTATTTTTCGGATCTTCATTACTTCCTTCCTTCTGCTAACTTTGGGTATACTTTGTTTTTATTTTTCCTGTTCCTTGAGGTGTAAAGTTAAGTTATTTATTTGAGATCTTTCTAATTTTTAATTCACACTAATTTTAAACTTTCTTTTCAAAACTGCTTTTGCTGTATCCCACAAGATTAGATGTGTTGTATTTCCATTTTCATTTCTTTTGAGATCATATTTATTTCCCTTTTCTTTCATCCATGGTTGTATACAAGTAGTGACTTAGTTTCCACATGTTTTTAAATCTTCTCTTATTTTATTTTATTTTATTTTATTTTATTTTAAAAATTCCCTTTTGATTTCTTCTTTGGTGCTTTAGTTGTTCAGGATCGTGTTGTTTAATTTTTCACATATTTATGAATTTTATTTTATTTTATTTTATTTTATTTCTAGTTTCATACCATTGCGGTCAGAAAATATACTTTGTATTATTTAAATCTCGTTAAATTTGCAAAGATTGTTTTGTGGCCTATCATATGATCTATCCAAAAGAATGTTCCATGTACACTTGAGAAGAATGTATGCTCTGCTACTGTTAAATGGAATTTTCTATATATGTGTGTTAAGCTTATTGGTTTTAAAGTGTGGTTCGATGCCAGTGTTTCTTATTGATTTTATGTCTGGATAATCTATTCATTCTTGATAGTAGGATATGAAAGTCTCTTACTATGATCGTATTGTGTTCTGTTTCTCCATAGAGTACTGCTAGTATTTGCTTAATATGTTTTGGTGCTTGGGTGTTGAGAGCATATTTATTTACAATTGTATCTTTTTGATGTATTGACTGTCTTTATCATTATATAATGATCTTTTTTTTTTCTCTCTTGTAACCCTTTTTAGCTTGAAATGTATTTTGTCTTATATAAATATGGCTACACTTGCCTTATTTTTTGGTTTCTGTTCACTTGTAATATCTTCTCCAATCATTTTACTTGTAGGCTGTGTGTGTGTTTAGAACTGAAATGAGTCTCCTCTAGGCAATATCTATTTGTGTCTTTTTAAAAATCCATTTGGCTACTCTGTGCCTTTTTATTGGTGAGTTCAATTTATTTACATTAGAGTAACTATTAATATGTAAGAATTTATTACCGCCATTTTATATTTTGGCTTCTGGTTATTTAGTCTGTTTTTCCTTCTGCTTCTGTCTATATTTGTAAGTTGGTGGTTTTCAATGGTACTTTGCTCAGTTTCCCCTTTTTAAGTCTTGTATTTTTCCTCTAAATTCTTGCTTTGTTATCATTGGTTTACATAAAACATTTCATATATAAAACAGTACTTTTTCTGCTGGTAGTAGTTTATCTTTATTCATCTATAATATTTCTATTATTTACTATCTCCATTTTATATTTTTATGTCACAAACTATCTTTTTATGCTATGATTTTGTTACCAAGTTGTAGTAGCTATAGTTATTTTTTTTTAGAAAGCCACTTCTGTTTTTTAGTAGGTACTTTATTTAAAAATTTTTAAATA
>NW_006432473.1:0-3540 GCF_000325575.1 Pteropus alecto | reverse complement strand
ATAGTGGCTGTACCAATTTGCAGTCCCACCAGCAAAGTATGAGAGTTCTTCTTTTTCCACATCCTCTCCAACATTTGTTATTACTTGTCCTGTTGATTATAGCTATTCTAACAGGTGTGAGATGGTATCTCATTTTAGTTTTGATTTGCATTTCCCTAATAGCTAATGATGTTCAGTGCCTTTTTTGTTGTTATTGTTGGCCATTTGTATGTTCTCTAGGGAGAAGTGTCTATTCAGGTCCTCTTCTCATTTTTTGATTGCATCTTTTTTTTTTTTTTGATGTTGTTGTTATTGAGTTGTATGAGTTTTTTGTATATTTTGGATGTTAGGCCCTTATTGGAGGCATTGCTTGCAAATATATTTTCCCATTTGGATGGTTGTCTCTTTACCTTGTTGATGATTTCTTTTGCTGAGCAGAAGCTTTTTAGTTTGATGTAGTCCCATTCAGTTATTTTTGTTTTTACTTCCCTTACTTTTGAGTTCAAATTAATAAAATCCTCATTAAGTCCAAGTCCTTGAGTTTAGTTCTTATGTTTTATTTCATGCATTTTATTGTTTCAGGTCTTATATTCAGGTCGTTAATCCATTTTGAGTTAATTTTGATGTGTGATGATAGACAACATTTAGTTTCATTCTTTTGCAGGTGGCTCTCCAGTTTTCCCAGCACTATTTATTGACGAGGCTTTACTTTCTCCACTGTATGTTTTTGTTTTTTTTGTGGTCAATCATTTGCCCATATAAATATGGGTTTACTTCTGGACTCTCAATTCTGTTCCACTGGTCCGTGTGTCTATTTTTCTACCAATACCATGCCATTTTGATTACTGTCGCTTTGTAGTATAATTTGAAGTCATGCAAAGTGATGCCTCCGCCCTCACCCCCCCCCCCCCAGGATGGCTTTGGCATTTTTTGTCTTTTGTGCTTCCATACAAATCTGATGATTTTTTGTTCTTTTTCTTTAAAAACTATTGATGGGATTTTAATGGTGATTGCATTAAAATCTGTATAATGCTTTAGGTAATATGGCCATTTTAACTATGTTGATTCTTCCAATCCAAGAACACAGAATATCTTTCCATTTCTTTGTAATTTCTTTGATTTCTTTTAATAAGGTCTGATAGCTTTTATTATGTAGGTCTTTCACACATTGCGTTAGATTTATTCCTAGGTATTTTATTCTTTTTGTTGCAATTGCAAAAGTAATCATTTTTCCAATTCTTTTTCTGACACTTCTTTATTAGAGTATAGGAATGCTATGGATTTTTGAACATTGGTTTTTGTATCCAGAAACTTTACTGTATTTGCTTATTGTTTCTAGTAGTGTTCTTGTGGAGTCTTTAGGGTTTTCTATATAGAGAATCATGTCATCCTCAAATAGTGACAGTTTGACTCCTTCCTTTTCTATTTAGATATTTTTTATGTCTTTCTTTTGCCTGATTGCACTTGTCAGGACCTCCAATATTACATCAAATAACAGTGGTGACAGCCTTTTCTTGTTCCTGTTCTTAGAGGGAAGGTTTTTAGTTTTTCACTATTAAGTATAATGTTGGTTCAGGGTTTGTCATAGATGGCCTTCATTATGTTATGGTACTTTTCTCCTATACTGATTTTGCTTAGTGTTTTAATCATAAATGAATGCTGTATCTTGTTGAGGGTTTTTCTGTATCTATCGATATGATGATATGATTGTTATATTTTAATTTGTTTATGTGATATATCAAATTAACTGATTTGCATATGTTGTCCATCCCAGTGCCCTTGAGATGAAGCCCACTTGATCATTGTTTATATTGCTGTATTCATTTTGCTAATATCTTATTTAAGAGTTTTGTGTCTGTGTTCATGAGAGATATTGATCTGAAGTTTTCTTTTTTTGTGTTATCATTAAGTGGTTTTGGTATCAGGGTAGTATTGGCATCATAAAATGAGTTGGAAATTATTGCCTCACCTTCGAATTTTTGGAAGAGTTTGAGGAGGATAGGTATTAAATCTTCTTTGAATATTTGGTAGAATTCACCAGTGAAGCCATCTGGTCCTGGACTTTTACTTTTTGGTAGGTTTTTGATGATTGTTTCAATTTTCATACTGCTGATCATTCTTCATAGATTTTGCAGTTCTTGATTCAGTCTAAGAAGGTTGTATCATTCTAAGTACTTGTTCATTTCTTCTAGGTTATTAAATTTGGTGTTATATACTTTTTCATAGTATTTTTGTATAATCCTTTCTATTTCTGCAGTGTCTCCTGTAATTTACCTAATTTCATTCCTGATTTTGTATATTTGTGTCCTTTCTTTTTTTTCTTAAGGAACTTTAGCCTGGAGTTTGTCAATTCTATTAAACTTCTCAAGAAACCAGCTCTTTGTTTCATTTATTTTTTCTATTGTTTTGTTTTGAATTTCATTTATTTCTGCTCTAATTCTGATTATTTCTTTCCTTTTACTGACTTTAGGCTTCATTTGTTCTTCTTTCTCTAGTTTTTAAGATGAAGCATTAGGTTGTTTCTTTTGAGGTCATTTTTGTTTTTGGAGATAGGCCTGTAATGGCATGAACTTTCCTCTTATTTTCACTCTTCCTGTGTCCCAAAGGTTTTGATAGGTTGTACTATCATTATCATTCGTTTCTATTTTTCTCTTGATCTCTCTTTTTATTTCTTCTCTGACCCAGTTATTCTTCAGTAGCATGTAGTTTAATCTCCATGTATTCGTGGTTCTTCCTGCTTTCTTTTTGCAGTTGATCTCAACTTTCAAAGCACTATGATCAGAGAATATGGTTGGTATGATTTCAATCCTCTTATATTTGTTGAGGCTATCTCTGTCTTCCAGTATGTGGTCAATTCTTGAGAATGGTCCATGTGCACTAGAGAAGAATGTATAAGCAGTTGTTTTGGGATGGAAGGCTCTGTATATGTCAATTATGTCCAGTTGGTCTAATGTGTCATTTAAAGATGTTATTTCCTTATCGATTTTCTGTTTGTATGATCTGTCCACATCCAACAGTGGGGTATTTAAGTCCCCTACTACAATAGTGTTTTGGTCTGTTTCTTCCTTTAGTTCTGTTAGTAATTGCTTTACATATTTCTGAGGTCTCTGATTGGGAGTATAGATACTAATAATTGTTATGTCTTCTTGGTGCATGATATGAAATGTCCCTAAGTATCTTTCTATACCTTTTTTATTTTTAAGTCCATTTTGTCTGATATTAGTACTACTACTCCAGCTTTTCTCTGAATGCCATTTGCTTAAAATATCATTTTCTACCCTTTCACTTTGTCTTTATTTGTCTTTGGAGCTGAGATATATCTCCTAGAGACAGCATTTGTGTGGGTTTTGTTTTTTGATCCATTCTGCAACTTTGTGCATTGTTATTGGTGAGTTCAGTCCATTTACATTTAGAGTGATATTGAAATATGAGGTCTTCTTATAGCCATTTTATCTTTTGCTTTCTGGTAGACTGGTATTTTCTTTCACATAATAGTTTAATTATTTGATTCCATTTCTTTCTGGCATGTAAGTTTTGTGCTGAGAAGTCCAATGATAATCT
>NW_006432472.1:0-559 GCF_000325575.1 Pteropus alecto | reverse complement strand
GCCTTATCTCTATTCCCCTTTGCAAATTTGGATCTCTGAATCCTCCTCTTTTCAGTCATGTCATCTCAATTTGTCCATGTGTATGCTGAACATTCATTATTATCTTGCTATAGCAATTTTCTTCTTTTTTAAGCTTATAATGCCCTATTCTTAGTAAGTGTTGCACCCCTCTACTTCTATTTGCTTGATAGTCATCTTGCTCCTAATTATATGTTTTTGTGTGTGTGTGTGTCATTTTGTTTTAGGTGAGCTGACCCCTTTCAGTATTTTCTATAATGCAGGCCTCATAGTGGAGAATTTCCTCAATTTTTGTATGTCTGGAAAGGTCTTTATTTCTCCTTCATAGCTAAAGGAGAGCTTAGTTGAATTTATTATTCTAGGCTGGTAGTTCCTTCCATTTAATAGTTTAAATATTTGATTCTACTCCTTTCTGGATTGTAAGGTTCATAGTGAGAAGTCTGAGTATAGTCTAATGGGTTTTCCTTTATAAGTTACCATTTTCTTCTCCATGGCTATCCTGAGACTTCTGTCTTTGTCATTGATTTTTGATAATTTTAAT
>NW_006432471.1:0-1237 GCF_000325575.1 Pteropus alecto | reverse complement strand
AATACAGTAAAGTATCTGGATACAAAATCAATGTTGAAAAATCCACAGCTTCCTATATTCTAACAATGAAGTGTCAAAAAAAGAAGTTGAAAACATAATTCCTTTCTCAATTGCAACAAAAAGAATAAAATACCTAAGGATAAATCTAACGAAACATGTGAGGGACCTATATAAGGAAAACTACAAGACCCTATTACAAGAAATCAAAGAAGATACAAAGAAATGGAAAGATATTCCGTGTTCTTGGATCGGAAGATTACCATATTACCTAAAGCATTATACAAATTTAATGCAATGCACATCAAAATCCCCTCGGCATTTTTTAAAGAAATAGAACAAAAAATTATCAGATTTGTATGGAAGCACAAAAGACCCTGAATTGCCAAAGCCATCCTGAGAAAAAAAGAATGAGGCTGGAGGCATCACTCTGCCTTACTTCAAATTATACTACAAAGTGACAGTAATCAAAATGGCATGGTATTGACAGGAAAACAGACACAGACAAGTGAAACAGAATCGAGAGTCTGGAGGTAAACCCATATTTATATGAGCAAATAATTTTTGACATAAAAGCCAAAAATATACAGTGGAGAAAGGAAAGCTTCTTCAATAAATGATGCTGGGAAAACTGGAAAGTCACCTGCAAAAGAATGAAACTAGACTG
The DNA here is from genome assembly GCF_000325575.1 of Pteropus alecto. Taxonomy (NCBI): domain Eukaryota; kingdom Metazoa; phylum Chordata; class Mammalia; order Chiroptera; family Pteropodidae; genus Pteropus; species Pteropus alecto. The sequence continues at coordinate 573 of NW_006432471.1, read as the reverse complement.
TTGTCTATCGTCACGCACCAAATTAATTCAGAATGGATTAAGGACCTGAATAGAAGACTGGAATCAATAAAATAGAAGAAAACATAGGAACTAAACTTAAGGACTTTGAACTTAAAGAGGATTTTATGAATTCGACCTCAAAGGAAGTAACAGCAAAAATAAATGAATGGGACTACATCAAAATAAAAAGCTTCTGCTCAGCAAAAGAAATCGTCAACAAGGTAAAGAGACAACCATCTCAATGTATTTGCAAGCAACACCCCCAATAAGGGCCTAATATCCAAAATATACAAAGAACTCATACGACTCAATAACAACAAAAAAACAAATGATCTAATCAAAAATGGACAGAGGATCTAAACAGACACTTCTCCCTAAAGGATGTGCAAATGGCCAACAAATATTTGAAAAGATGCTCAACATCGCTAGCTATTATTAGGGAAATGCAAATCAAAACCACAATGAGTTACCATGTCACACCTGTTAGAATAGCTATAATCTATAGGACAAGCAATTACAAATGTTGGAGAGGATGTGAAAAAATAGGAACCCTCATACACTGCTGGTGGGACT
>NW_006432470.1:0-474 GCF_000325575.1 Pteropus alecto | reverse complement strand
TAAGGGCCTAATATCCAAAATATACGTAGAACTCATAAGACTCAATAACAACAAAATACAAATGATTCAATCAAAAAATGGGCAGAGGACCTGAGCAGACACTTCTCCCTAGAGGACATACAAATGGCCAACAAATATATGAAAAGATGCTCAACATCACTAGATATTAGGGAAATACAAACCAAAACCACTATCAGATACCATCTCACACCTGTTAGCATAGCTGTTATCAACAGGATAAGTAATAGCAAACGGTAGAGAGGATGCAGAGAAAAGGGACCCTCATACACTGCTGGTGGGACTGCAAATTGGTACAGCCACTATGGAAAACATGTTGGAAGTTCCTCAAAAAACTATGAATTGGTCTACTATATGATCCAGCAATCCTTCTACTGGGTATTTACCCCAAAGTCTTAAAAACCCATATCTGAAAACTCATATCGATGTTTATAACAGCATTATTCACAGTGGCCA
>NW_006432469.1:0-675 GCF_000325575.1 Pteropus alecto | reverse complement strand
TTTCTTTCTGTCACCACATATATGACCCCCTTTATTAGGCCGTTATCACAGGCATTGCTTACAAATATATATTCCCATTCAGATGGTTGTCTCTTTATTTGTTGACGATTTCTTTTGCTGAGCAGAAGCTTTAAGTTTGATGTTGTCCCATTCACGTATTTTTGCTTTTATGTCCCTTGCTTTTGAGGTCAAATTCATAAAATCCTCTTTAAGTCCAAGGTCCTTGAGTTTACTTCCTATGTTTTCTTCTATGTATTTTATTGTTTCTGGTCTTACATTCAGGTCCTTAATCCATTTTGAGTTAATTTTGGTGTGTGGCGATAAACAACAGTCCAGTTTCATTTTTTTCCAGTGGGCTTTCCAGTTTTCCAAACACAATTTATTGAAGAGGCTTACGTTTCTCCACTGTATGTTTTTAACTTTTTTTTAAAAAATTTATTTGCTCATATAAATATTGGTTCACTCCTGGACTCTTGACTCTGTACCACTGGTCCGGGTGTCTGTTTTCCCATCAATACCATGCTGTTTTGACTACTGTCGCTTTGTAGTATAATTTAAAGTCGGGCAGAGTGATGCCTCCAGCCTTGTTCTTTTTTCTCAGCATGGCTTTACCATTTCAGGGTCTTTTGTGCTTGCATGAAAATCTGATGATTTTTTGTTCTATTTCTATAAAAA
>NW_006432468.1:5055-10255 GCF_000325575.1 Pteropus alecto | reverse complement strand
TTATTTATTTATTTATTCATTTATTTATCTATTTATTTATCTATTAATTCATGGTGACCGTGCTTAATGAAATCCAGTAAGTTTCAGGTGTACAATTTAGCAGTAACGCATATATATATATATATATTTCATTGTGTGTTCACCACCTCCAGATACATTTCTTTTTATTCAAGTTACAGACATGATAAATATAACCACACTCGTAACCACCTCTACTATCAAGGTATGGAATATTTCTAACACCTCAGTAATTTTATTTGAGCCCTTTTGCAGTCAACCTCTTCCCATATTTCCCTTCTTCTGTCCTCGGCGATCACTGGTAACCATTCTATCACTAGAGAGTAATTCCCTTGGTGTAAAAATCTCATCTAAATAGCATCATACACTACATACTCTTCTGTGACAAGCTGCTTCCTCTCAGCTGAGTGTCCGTGGCATTTACTAGGTATATTATCAGTTCATTCCTTATTATTGCTGAAACTTATTCCATCGTATTAACATACCACAATTATTTTATCCATGTACCTGTTGATAGACTTCTGGATTTGTGTTCAGTTTAGGGCTGTTATTAAAAGTGGTGGTATGAGCATTGTATACAATTCTTTGCATGGACATACGTTCTTATTATTTATTTATTTATTTATTTTGGTATATACCTAGAAGTAGAATTGCTGGATCATATGGGAAGTGTATGCTTAACTATACATGAAAATTACAAACTGTTTTCTAAAGTAATTGTACCATTTTCTATTCCCACCAGCAATCTATAAATGTTCCAGTTGCTTCAAGTCCGATTCAACATTTGACAATTGATTCAAGTCCGATTCATTTCTTTTTATTTTAACCATCTTAGATTGCGTGTTGTAGTATTTCGTTTTTAATTTAGGAATGATGATGTTGAGAATATGTTTATGTTATCATTGGTCTTTAATGTATCCAGTTTGGTGAACTGTCCATGAACATTTTGCCCTTTGTTAATGAATTTTAAAGTTTTCTTATAATTGAGTTGACTGTTCTTTAGAAATAGGTGTTACGAATAGTGGACTTTTCATTTTTTTGAGAGTATTTTTTGAAGAGTAGAAGGTTTAAATTTTGATGCAGACCAACTTATAAATTAGTTGTCTCACAACAATTTTTTTTCTGTGCTTCTTCTAGAGTTTTTATAATTTTAGTTCTTTAGGTCTATGATTCTTTTCATATTAATTTTTAATACGTTGTGATAGAGAGTGCGAGATTTTTTATTATTGGTAGAAGTAGTATTTGGATATTCAGTAATTCCAGCAGCATTTCTTGAAAAAACTATTCTTTCTCTAATAAATGATGTTTGTTCTTTTGTCAAAAACCATTCAACCATATATGTGTGTCTCAATATCTGGAAACTATTCTAATCCATTAATTTCTATATCTATGTTAGGTCAACGCCTTATTTTCTTGATGGAAACTCCACAGTAAATATTAAAGCCAGGTTGTCTATTCTTCGATTTTTTATTGATTGATTGATTTTCTTAGAAAATTTTATTTTCTTTTATTTTTTCACCTTCTTTAATTCCCGCCGCCCTCCACTCACCCCCCAGTGACTTCCACTCTTGACCTATGATTGTTGCCTTTTGCCCTTAAGAATTGAATCCCTGAAGGCAAGGCATCTACTTCCACAAGCTCCTGGTGTATGCCTTGGGTATGGCGCTCCCCAGGTATGGTCCATGGCTCTACATGGGGAGTGAACCCAGAACCTTCTGAGTGTAAAGCCAACATGGTAACAACTACACTATGGAGCCACACCTTAAATACCACCTTTAATATTAAAATTATTAATGAGTCAGGACTGTAGTTCATAGAAACTTGGGTTTCAGAAATATGAAGAAGGTTAAATAATTTGGGAAACCAACAGGTTATTACCAAACATTCTTTAACCAACTAAGAGCTGGTAAAAAAAAAAAAAAAAAGGAAGATATCTAGCTCTTTGTTTTATAAATACATTAATTGGGATTAGGGTTTGTCCAGATTTTTTGGGGAATGAGCTTCATTCCTCCCACCGTGGAGAGCTGCTGGTACTTTGGAGCCAGTTTTTGTACCCTTCACAGTTGCTGTGATGCAGCATTTTGTTACTCTTCTCTCTTCCACTTATGTTCCATCAACAGGTACATTGCTGTTACTGACCCTCTGCTCCATCCTACCAAGTTCATGATGTCTGTGTCAGGAATTTGCATCAACATCTCCGGGAACCTGTGCATTGTATATAGTGGTGCTGTGTTCTACACAGGTGTCGGTGACGATGGCATGGAAGAATTAGTAAGTGCTCTCAACTGTATAGGTGGTTGTCAAATTGTTGTAAATCAAGACTAGGTTTTGGAAGATTTTCTGTTATTTTCATACTTGCCCTTGTATGATCATTCTTTATAGTAAGATTTTTGTTGTAGCTAAACAACAAGCTATAAAAATGGAAAATATTGGTAGTAAAGCAAAATCATCCTCAGAGAGTTACAAAGCCAGAGTGGCCAAGAGAGAGAGAAAAGCAGCTAAAACCCTGGGGATGACAGTGGTAGCATTTATGATTTCGTGGTTACCTTATACAATTGATACATTTATTGATGCTTTTATGGAATTCATGACCCCTACTTATATTTATGAGATTTGCTGTTGGTGTGTTTATTATAACTCAGCCATGAATCCTTTGATTTATGCTTTATTTTATCCTTGCTTTTGAAAAGCTATAAAAGTCATTTTAAGTGGGAAATTTCTAAAAGGTAGCTCATCAACCATTAGTTTATTTTCAGAATAAATGTAAGCACTAAGTTAAGAAATTTACGTATCTTTTCTAACTTTTAAATTTATGATGAAATTAAATATAGGAAATGCATAAAACCTTTCAAAATTGGGGAAATCGTTGTCCGATTAGCCAGAAGCAAAGTCATGAGAAGGTGTCTATATTAAACTATTGTAAAGGTATTTACTGTACTAAATAAGAAATGATAAAGTGCTTTTACATATGTCAACTGTCTCAATGCTCCATATACATCCTTACCACAGGTTCTGGTTTCTTCTAATTTTATTAAATTCTTAATTTCATTTTAGTTGTGAAATCTGTCATTATCTTCTCTGTGATGCTGAATTCTCATTTATCTTCAGAAAGTCTTTCTTCCTTTTTTTGGCCAAACTATTCCGCTTTTCTAGGGTCATTATAACTGAAGAGCACAAACAGTGTGGCTGAAAAAAGAGAAATTTATTTCCTCACAATTCCAGACACTAAAATTCTAAGATTAAGATGTCAACAAGATCGATTTGTTCTGAGGCGCGTCCCCTCATCTTCCCTCTCCGTCCTTACCTGGTCTTCCCTCCGTGTGTGTCTGTGACCCTATTTCTTCTCTTGATAAGAACACTGCTCCTATTAAAGTAGGGCTCACCCAAAAAACTCATTTTAACTTAATTACCTTTGAAAAGACCTTATCTCTAGGTATGGTTACTTTGTGAAGTATTGGGAGGTTTGGACTTTGACATATGCATTTTGGGGGATATGAGTCAGTACATAACAGACATAGTTCAGGTTTGATGACACTATCCAAGGGTCTGTTTGTTTGCTGCTCCTCTGTGACTATTTCTCCCTGTTCTTTCAACGTCTGTACCTTCCATGAGCTTTGGTGCAACAGGCAAGCCTCTCCTGCTCAATGGCTGGGCAGAATCTTGGAATGTTCACTTGTAACATTGTCAACCAATATTTAAGACTTGGAATCAGGTGTTGATTACAGACATTGCAAGAAGTTTTGCAAGTGGAAAAATCATCAATTATCATTAGCAGTGGTTATTTCTACACCGAATTTTCTCACTTGAAAATTATGTGTATTTCACTTCCCAAGAATGTTGTGGAGTCAAAAATTTTATGCTAATACTACAAAATACTTCTATTATAAAGAGTATAAACAATATGTGTTCTAATTTTACATTTTTACCCCAGAATATTTTACACTATTAATTCAACAAAAGTTATTTTGGACTACATATCTGGCATATTTCATGTAATGAAACTAAATTGTTGTAGAATAATGTTGTTAAACATTTTTCCTTTTCGTTTTCTTTTTTGGTTTATCCGTAGAGTAGCCCAGTTAAAATGATTGACGTATGTTTTTCTAATTTGTTTTCACTAAGACTTTTTGTTGCGTTCAAACAGATATTGAGCATTAATGATATAGAAGTGTCTGTGTCAGGAATTGCTAAAGATAAAAAACGTATTTTATATAGTACCTTTTTCAAGGGAAGTAATTTTGTAGGTAATACGGACAACACATTTTAAACTATATTATTGAGGAAGGAAAAAGATGCTAAGTCCTGTAAACAGAAGATGCTAAGTCCTGTCCGAGATGCTAAATCCTGTAAAAAGAAGACTCGTTTGTCATCACAAGGCCAGTACCTGGTGTTGGTCATTTCTATAACATTGTCTTCACTCACGCATATAGTCCCATGGCCTGAGGAGATAAAAATTGCAAAAGGAGACAATTTTAAGGGTAAAAGAACTTTTGATGGTGCTACCAGCATGTTTGGACTTGTGAAAGCAGACAGGAGTATGTACACTTTGTTTTCTCAAGAGGACTAATATCCACAAATTGAGACTTGAGATTCACAGATTAGAAGACAATAGGTAGATTCATAGCATAACGGTCTATAAATAAAGTTTCATTTTATCACTTACTATCCTTAATAGATCAGATTAGCTATAACAAATTTAAAAAATGATATGATATTCCCTATATTTAGAGTATAGAGTACAAACATAGATAAAATTAAGTGAAAGATTTAGATAAAAGTCCCAGGCTAAAAAGGTCTCACAGTATTGCACTGTTGGTGAATTAAGTTATAAGTAGTTAATATAACAAGAGTTGAAAGAAAAATTAAAGATTTTTGAAATTTATCCTATGGCCTGGAAAAATATTATATTGTTATGAATGACACAAAACCTCCAATTGAATTCTAAATATGGAACTTCTTTTGAACAAGTGGTAGATATGTAGAACTTCACAGAGGAATGAGACAGTAAGAGGTTAGATTCTTCCATATATATCATGATCATCTTTCCTACGTGTGACTACCACAGATATGCTGATTGTAACTCTCCAATAATACAAGCAAATAATGCCTTTGTTAGTACCGGATGATACCTCTTTGGCCATAGATGACTGAATTAAAGTTGGAAGTATGATTCCAGGAAAAC
>NW_006432468.1:0-3034 GCF_000325575.1 Pteropus alecto | reverse complement strand
AATTACATGGCACTAATGGGTCTGTGGCCTTACTGGTGGCTTAGTCAGAATAAGCAGTCAAAGTGTAAGACAGGGAATCTGAGGCTGTAGAAAAGACGGTTCAATACAGAAGGCTTTGGAATAAGGCAGAAATCAAAATGAAAATTAGAAAGAATTATAAAAGAAATGATGACAAAAATATGACAAAATCACAAAATAAACTCTAACAAATTGATAAAAGTTGTGTTATGCAGGAGGGAAATCTGATGTGGGCCATGACGAAAGAGCTTGTATCAAACCATCCCTCTCACTGAAGCAATTATAAAACTCAATTCAACACATAGGACAACTATTTGAAGCTTTGGAGAGCAACCAAAACAGCCTGAAATTGACAGGACAAAATTATATAGAGAAGCGGAGCATATTGCAATGAGCTGGACCTTCTCCAACAACTGCAAAAGCAATATAAGGCAATGGAGGGCATCTCCAGGCACTGCCCTGATTCTAAGAACAGCATCCATTCTCATTGGTCATTACCTCCATCTCGCCATTCAATTTTTTAGTATTTTGAAATATGAACCCTGAATATTGACTCACAATAAGTGGTCAAATTTTGAAGAGGAGGATAGTGGGCAGTATTCTTCAAATTATTCAGGAAAAGCATGAAGAAATAGGACTCTAGTCATTAAATTCATCCTTCCCTCTCCTCTGATTAGGAAGCCTGGGTCATTGAATATGTCCCTAGATTTGGGACAGTCTGAGCTTATTGCATCGAAGTGACTTCCCCATGTTATCTGTTAGTGCAGGTAAATTTGCTCTATTGACACCTGCTTCCCCATCTTTTAATGACACACAGGGCAAATCATATTGGTTTCCATTCAATTCCCAACACTTATAAACCCATAATAAGTTCTACGTAATTCAGATTAAAAGTGTAAAATCACATTCAGTTTAGCACTCTTATCTTTCCTACCTCAATCATTGCTTTCCTGTCCTAGGCCTTGGGGACCTAGGGTTGGGAGAAAGATGGTGTCTTCAATTGCATAGGATGTGGTCAGACAGTTGTAAATCAAAACTGGGTGTTGATAGATTTTCTGTTCTTCTTTATACCTACCCTCATAACGATCATTCTCTATAGTAATATTTTTCTTGTTGATAGACAACAGGCTAAAAGGATTGTAATTACTGCCGGCAATACAGAATCATCATCAGATAGTTATAAATCCAGAGTGGCCAAGAGAGAGAGGAGGAAAGTAGCTAAAACCATGGGGATGACAGTGGTAGCATTTATGTATGATTTTGTGATTACCTTCTTGTATTGACACACTATTGATGCCTTTATGGGCTTATAACCCCTGCTTATATTTATGAGATTTCCTGTTGCTGTGCTTATTATAACTCAGCCATGAGCTTTAATTTATGCTTTATTTTAGTCATGGTTTAGGAAAGCCATAAAAGTTATTGTAAGTGGACAGGATTTCAAGCACTGTTCATCAGCAATGAATTTGTTCTTTGTACAAATGTAAGCATTTAGATTGAGATAGTTGAAGATATCTTTACACTGTTCAAATGAAATGAGATTTTGAAAATCAAGTCATCCACTATTATTAAGAAGAAAAACATGTTCTTCAAAGTTAATAGGTTAAATCAGTTTTTCAATTATATTATTATGTGTAATTCCCTGATACTTCCCCTCAAAATTATGTGACTAATAAATGTTAAATCCTATTTGTTAAGTGTTGCAGAGCTCACCACACCACACCCCCTATAGACGCTTCCCTCCCTCAATTTTCTTTTTTATTCTTCCCTTGTTAACCTAAAAACATCTTTGTTTTCTTTGATTTCTTTTCTTCTTTCCTTACAAAGTCTTCTACTCACTCTCAACTTGTCAAAAATTTCTCTGTGATTGACTTCATGGGGCTGTGGCTTTTTGTTGTTGTTGTTGTTCCTTCCCTTTGCTTTGCTTAATTTCTCTAGGGAAAACATTTGGGTAGCAGTCAATCTATTATGCTTGATGTCCCTATGGTGTCTGTGTCAGGCATTTGCTTCAGTATCTCATGGATCCTGCCCCTTGCATACAGGTGCCCATGAGGATGGAATGGAGGAATAAGTAACTGCTCTCTGCTCCATAGGTGTCAGCTTGTTGTAAATCAAACTGGATATTGATAAAATTTCTGTTATTTTCACATCTCTCATGTTAAGATGATTCAATATATTTTGGGGGTCAGGGGGCTGGAAAACAGACTAAAAAGATTGAAACTACATTATCAGAGAATTGAAAGACCAGGGTGGGTAAGAGAGAGAGAAAAGCAGCTAGTACGTTGAGTTCACAGTTAGTGTTTTTGATCTCATGGTTACCACAGGTATTTGATTCATTCACTGATTGGTTTTGGGGTTTTATAATCCCTTCTTATGTTTATGAGATATTTTGCTGTTTCAGTAATTATAATTCTGCTGTAAATCATTTGATTCATGATTTTTTTACCCTTTGTCTAGAAGTGCAATAAAACGTTTTAGTGCCAAGTAATAAATGACAGTTTATGAACCATAACTTAATTTGTAAATAAGCCTAAATTTCAAATTGATAATTTGAATGATATGAAGTTGACATGGTTACATAATGGAAACTTCTCAATAATAATGATATGAAATGCAGTGCATGGTAATGATTCATTAAATAGGTGAGGAAAAATGGCAGCTCAATTTCCACAATTTATGCTTTCATTTCTTGGTGAATTGAACTTCTCTAAGCATTTGATAGATATGTATCTATTAAGAGTGGTGAACACGAAGCTCATAATTTCTAGTCTCCTCAAATCTGTGCACTTCCCTGCTCTGTCAGTTCTTAATTATTTTATCTTTGCAGACCTCCCGTATCTTTCTTACCTTGCCTACCGAGCTTACCTTCCTTTCATTTTCAAAGATTTCCTGATCTTGTGTTCACTGTGACAATTTTGTAGTTCTTGTCATTTTGTGGATTTGTTAACTCTGCTTTCATTTTGAGTAGCTTGTTTCTGAGTGTTGGTCTTTCTGGAGCTCCTAGAGGTCTCTGAGC
>NW_006432467.1:0-290 GCF_000325575.1 Pteropus alecto | reverse complement strand
TCGTCCCAGGTGAGGCAGTGAGTCTGAAATACACTCTCGAAGAGTCCCATTAATGCCCGGGGTTTTCTCAGAGAAAGGCGGATTCTGTGTCTTACCAGTTGTACAGGTCACTAGTCGAGAAAGGTACATAAACCATAAAGGACCCACCTGTGTGATGTCCCTGGGGTGGTGCTTCTCACAAGGAGAGGACTGGGGTGGTGCTTCTCGCAAGGAGAGGATGGCTGGGGTGGTGGTATTGGCTGGTGCCTCGCCCGCAGTGGGAGCAGGAGGCCCATAGGGGTTACCTGCCC
>NW_006432466.1:4823-49750 GCF_000325575.1 Pteropus alecto | reverse complement strand
CATATCCTAATCCTAACTCTAAACATAACTGTAAAAATACCCTAAACAATAATGCTAAACCAAAGCCTAACACAAACCCTAACCTTAACACTAAACCTTATCATAACTCTAACGCTAACCCTAAACCTAACACTGATCCTATCTCTAAAGTCTTACCCTAAACCTAACAGTAGAGCTAACCCTACCCAAAATCTAACCCTACACTTAATACTAACACTAACATTAACCTTAACCCGAAACCTAAACCTAACCCTAATCTTAACGTAACCCTAACACTATCCCTAAACCTACCCTAACCCTAAAACTAACCCTAAACTTAATGAAACCCTAAACCTAACCAGATCTCTAACAGTAAATGCAAACCCTGACCGGAACCAAAAACCCTAACCCTAACCCTAACCCTTACCCTTACCTTAACCATAATCTAAACTTAACTCTAACCGTAGCACTAAACTAAACGTAACCATAATCCTAACCCTAACACTAATCCTATCTTTAACCTCTTACCCTAACCCTAACCCAAAACATCACTATAAAAAACCAAACCAAAACATAACGCTAGCCCTAAGCCTAACTCTAAAGCTAACCCAAAGCCTAACACAACCGAAACACTAAACTCTAAACGTAGCCATAAACTTGAACTTAACCCTAAAGCTAACCCTAACCTTAACGTAACCCTAACACTAACTCTAACTCTAACATTAATACCAACTCTAAACTATTACCATAACCCTAAATCTAACCTTACCCTAACAGTATCACTAACTCTACTCCTAACCCTAACCCTAAACAGTAAACCTAACCCTAACACTAACCCTAAACCTAACCCTAACCCTAACTCTAAGCCTAAACCTAACCTTAACATAACTCTAAACTTAACCCTAACCCTAACACTAAACCTAAACCTAAGCTTAACGTAAACCTAACCCTAAACGCTAACCCTACCTCTAATCCTAAATCTAAACTCTTAACGTAACACTAAACCTAACCTTAACGCTAACAATAACTCTAACTCTAACCCTAAACCTAACCCGAACCTTAACCCTAACAGTAACGTGAAACCTATTTCTAACCATAACCTTACGTAACTGTAAACCTAACCCTAATCTGAACATAACCCTTATCCTCATACTAACACTAAAACTTATCCTAACTCTAAACTCTTACACGAACCCTAAACCTAAGCTTAACCCTAAACTAACTTAAGCACTAATGGTTATCCTAACACTAAGCCTAACTGTAACCCTAACCCTAACCATAGCCATAAACCTAACCTTAACGTAACCCTAACTCTAACCCTAATCCTAACACTTACCCTAATCTAAATGATTACCGTAACCCTAAACTTAACATTAACCCTAACAGTAACACTAACCCTAACCACAACCATAACCCTAATCCTAAATTCTAAACCCTAACCCTAACCTTAACCCTAACCCTAACCCTAATTTACCTCTAAAACTAACTCTAACCCTAAACCTAAATGTAAAGCTAATTCTAACCCTTATTCTAACCCTAAGCCTAAATTTACACTAAGAATAACCTGGACTCTAACTCATGCTCTAACTCTAATCCTAAACCTATACTAACCTTAACCGTAACAGCAACCTTAACCCTAACCCTAAATCTAACACTAATCTTAACACTAAATTCTTACCCTAATCTTAAACCTAACCTAAATCCTAACAGTAACCCAATCCGAAACTCTAACTCTAACCTTAACCTAACCCTAACCCTAACCCTATCCTTATTACTAATCCTAACTCTAATGTCTTACACTAACCATAATCCTAACTCTAAACCTTAATTTTATAATGACAATAACCCTAACCTGAACACCTTACTCCAAAGGTAACCCTAACCCTAATTTAAATTTAACTAACTCTATTCCTAACACTAAACCTATATCTAACACAACATTTAAATGTAACCATAACACCAACCCTAACAAGATCATAACCCTAAATGTAAAGATAATCCTAACACGAATTCTAAACCTAAACCTAAATTTTACACTAAGAACAAACCTAACTCTAACCCTAACAATAACCATAACTCTAACAGTAAACACTAACCCTAACAATAAACTGTAACGCTAACCCTAACCCTTACACTAACCTAAACCTAACGCTAATCCTAATCCTAACGTTAATGTATTCCTAAACCTAAACCTAACCCTAACCCTAACACAACTCAAAACTCTAAGCTCTTACCCTAACCCTAAAACTAAACTTTACCCTAACAATAACCATAACCCTAACCTTATCACTAACCCTAAACCTAACCCTAAACCCTAACCCTAACCCTAACTCTAACCATAATCCTAACCCTAAACTTAACATAACCGTAAACCTAACTCTAAAACTAACACTAATCCGAACTTTAAGATCTTATCTTAACCCTAACCCTAAGCCTAATACCAACCCTAACACGAAATCCTAAACCTAATCCTTACTCTAATCTGAACCCTAATTTTTACTGTAATAAAACCCTAAACTTAAACCCTGAACTTACAACTATTCCAAACCCTAATTTAACTCTAAAACTAACTCTAACCTTAAACTTAACTCTAAATCTAACCCAAACCTTAAATATAACCATAACACTAACACTAACACAGAATCTAACCCTAAACCTAAAGCCAATCCTAACACTAATTAGAACCCTAACCCTAAATTTACAATAAGAATAACCCGAACTCTAAACCCATACCCTAACCCTAACACTAAACCTAATGCTAAACGTAACCCTAACACTAACCTTAAAAATAACCCTAACCTTAAACCTAAACCCTACACGTAACCCTAACCCTAACCCTAACCTAACTCTCATCTTTCCCTTCCTAACCCTAAGCTGAACCCAAATAGTAAACCTAATGCTAACCGTAAACTTAACCCTAAACAAAAACCCTAACACTAAACCTAACCATAAACGCTAACCATAAACCTAACTCATACCCTAACCGAAACCTAAACATAACCCTAACCCTAACTCTAACCCTAACTTAACGCAACACTAATCCTAACCCTAACACTAATCTTAACGCTAAGCACTTACGCTAACTCTAAACCTAAGCTTAACCCTAATAGTAACCCTAAACCTAACCCTGTCTGACCCTAACCCGAACCCTAAACTTAAGGTAAGCTCAACCCTAACACAAATCCTAACAGTAATCCTAACTCTAACCACTGACCCTAACTTTAATGTAACCCTAACCCTAACGCTAACGCTAATCTTAACTTTAATGTAACCCTAACCCTAACGCTAACGCTAATCTTAACTGTAACCCTAGCCTTAACCTAACCCTAACCCTAACACTAACGCTAACACGTATCTTAACTTAAAAATCTTACCCTAACCCTAACCTTGACCTTAACCGTTAACTAAAGTTTACCCTAACCGTAACCCTGAAACAATCCTAACCCTAAACTTAACCATAAAACTAATGCTAACTCTAATCTTTTCCCCCAAAATTAATCCTAAACATAACAGTAACCCTAAATAAACCATAACGCTATACCTTACCCTAACCTTAAACCTAAACCTAACCCTGACACTAACGTTAACCCTAATCCTAACCCTAACCATAAACCTCACCATAACCCTAAGCCTAATCCTAAGCCTAACACCAACCTTAACCCTAAACACTAAACCTAGTCCTTACTCTAACCCGAAACCTAATTTTTACACAAACAATAACCCTCACCTTAACTCCTGACCCTAAACTTAACCCAAACCCTAATTTAATTCTAAAACTAACTCTAACCCTAACCCTAAAGCTAAATCTAACCGAAACCTTAAAAGTAACCCTAATGCTAAAGCTAACCCAGATTCTAACCCTTATTCTAAGGCTAATCCTAAACCAAAACCTAAACCTAACCCTAATTATACAGTAGGAATAACTCGACCTCTAAATCCATACCCTAACCCTAACTTTCAAACTAATGTTAAACTTAACCCTAAGAGTATCCTTAACCCTAAAATAACCCCAAATTCTCACCCTACCTATAACCCTAACCCTAACACTAATCATAACGCTAAACCCTAACCCTAACCCTCATCCCAACCCTAAAACTAACTGTAACCCAAACCGTAACCCTAATCATAACCATAACGTAATCCTAATTCTAACCGGAACCCTAACTCAAATCCTGTCTCTAAACACTTGACTTAACCATAAACATACCTTAACCATAATCTAATCTTAAACCTAAAGGTAACCCTAAACTAATTCTAACCCTAATCATAACCCTAACACTAATCTTAACTTTAAACTCATACCCTAACTGTAACCATAAACATAACTGCTACCATAATCCAAACCACAACGCTAACCCTAATCCTAACCCTAACCTTGATGTAAACCTAGCCCTAACACAAACCCTAACGTATCCTAACTCTAAACTCTTACTCTAACCCTAACCCTGATCTTCACCCAAAAATAAAGTTAACCCTGACCGTAAAACTAAACTAATCCTAAACCTAATCCTAATCCTAAACTAATCCTATTTCCAACAATTTACCCTAAAAATAATCTTAAAAATAACTGTAACCCTAAATCAAACCATAACGCTAAACCTAACCTTAACCCTAACCCTATAACGAGGCACAAGCCTAACATAACACTAAGCTAAAGCCTAATCCTAAACTTAACCCTAATTCAAACTTGAACACCAACCTAAACCTAAACCTAACTCTAAGTCTAACAGTAAACTCTAACCCTAAACATAAACCTAAACCCTAACCTTTAACCTAACGTAACCCTGAACCTAGCCCTAACCGTAACCCTATCCCTAACCCTAAACGTAAACTTAACTTAAAATAACTCTAACACTAACCCTAACTCTTAACTATTATCCTAAACCTAAACCTAAACTTAATCTGAACCTAAACTTAACCCTAACCGTAATCCTAAACTAAACCTAAGCATAGGCTGAACCCCAACATTTATCCTAAATCTAACATCATATCCTAAACTAACCCTAAACATAATTTTATCCCTAACCCAAACCAAAACACTAAGACTAAACCTAACACTAACCCTAAACCTAACCCTAAACCGAACCCTAACCCTAACCCTATACTTAACATAACCCTACCCCAACCCTAAACATAACAAAAACCATAACCCAAACCATGACGCTAAACATAAACCTAAGCCTAACCCTAACCCTAACCCTAAGCCTAACATCAAACTTAACCCTAACACTAACCCTAAACCTAACACTAAATTTTACACGAACAATAACTCTAACCTTAACACCTGACAACAAACCTAACCCTAACCCTAATTTAACTCTAAAACCAATTTTGTCTCTAATCCTAACCCTGAATCTAAACAAAACTTTAAATGTAACCCTAATCCGAAACCGAACCAAGATCCTAACACTAATTGTAGAGCTAATCCTAAACCAAATTCTAACCCTAACTCTAAATTTTACACAAAGAATGAACTTAAACCTAATTCCATAACTTAAACCTAACCCTAAATCTAACGCTAATGTTAACCCGAACAGTAACTCTAACTTCTAACACTAACCCTAACCCTAAACTCTAATCCTCATGCTAACCCTTAGGCTAAAATAATCCTAAACCTAACCCTAACGCTAATCCTAACACTAAACTCTAAACCTAACCATAAACCTAAGCTTAACCCAAACATTAACCCTAAACCTAACCCTAGCTAACACTCACACTAAACCTAAATCTTAACCCTAACCCTAAACCTAATCCTAAACCTAACCTCAATGTAACCCTAACCCTAAATCGAACCCCAACACTAATTGTAACACTAAACTCTTACACTAACCCTCAACCTTAGCTTAACCCTAACCTACAACTAAAACTGATCTAATCCCTAACCCTAACCCTAACATTAACCCTAACCCTAACTCTAACCCCTAACCCTAACCCTAACCCTAACACTAACCCTAACCCTAAAATCAAATCTTCACCCACATCCTTACCCTAACAACCCTAAGTCAAACCTAAACCCTAAACCTAAACCTAAACCTAACCCTAACCAGAACCATAAACCTAAAATTAACTTTAAACCCTAAGCCTAATAAAAATAACTGTAACCCTAACCCAAACCATAATGATCAACCTAACCCTAACACTAACCATAACCCTAAATCTGAAACTAACTCCAAACCTAACACTAAACCCTAAACCTAACCTTAAAGCTAAACTGTAAACATCGCCCTATTCCTTACAACAAACCAACCCCAAACCTAACTCTAACCGTAACCCTAACACGATCTCTAACACTAATCCTAAACCCTAACTCTAACAATAACCTTAACCATAAATATAAACCCTAACTCTAAACCTAACCATAACCCTAACAATAACCTTAACCTAACCCTAAACCTAACCATAACTCTAACACTAATCCTAAATCTAAATTCTTATCGTAAACATAACCCTAACCTTAACCCTAACCTAATATTAACCCCAACGGTAACTCTGAAGATATCCTAATCCTCATTCTAAACCTAACAATAATCTTAAATCTAACCACATACCCTAACCCTAACCCTAAACATAACTATAACCTAAGGCAAACCATAAAGCTAAACCTAACCCTAACCCTAGATCTTAACCTTAATGTAACCCTAACCCTAACCCTAACCCTAACCTTAACACTAATCCTAACTCTAAACTCTTAAACTAACCCTAAACCAAATCTTAGCTCTAACAGTAACACTAACCCTATCTCCAAACCTAACACTAAAACTAATCTTAACTCTAGTCACTTACCCTAACCCTAAACTTAAAGTTAAAACTAACAGTAACCCTACCCCTAATCCCAATGGTAACCCAAAGAACTAACCCTAACCCTAACCGTAAACCTAAGCCTAACCTTAACGTAAACCTAAACCTAAATCTAACCCTAACCCTAACCGTAACCTTAACGTGACCCTAACCCTAACTGTAACCCTAACACTAATCCTAACTCTAAACTCTTACACTAACACTAAAGCTAAACTTAACCTGAACACTAAACCTAGCCCTAATGCTAAGCTAGTGGTAACTCTAACTCTAAACACTACCCCTAACCCTAAACCTAACCTTAATGTAATCCTAAACCTAACACTACTCTAACACTAATCCTACTCTAAACTATTCCCCGCTAACCTTAACACTAACCTAAAATCCACACTAACCGTAACCGTAAACTAATACTAACACTAATTCTAACCCTACACTAATCCGAACTCTAAGTTCTTACCCAGGACCTAACTCCAAACACAATTGTAACCCTAACCGAAACCATAACATCAAAACTAACTCTAACCCTAAACCTACCCCTCACCCTAAGCCTAACAGAACACTAACCTTAAACCCTAAACTGAACCCTAAACCTAATCCTAATTCTAAACCTCACCATAACCTTAACGTAACGTTAGCCCTAACCAAAAGCCTAACACTAATCTTAACTCTAAACTCTTGCCCTAATCCTAACCCTAACCCTAACACTAATGCGAACACTAACCTCTTAACCTAACCCTAACCCTAACATTAATGCTAAAATTTAGACTAACAGCCCTTACATTAACCCTGACACCAAACCTAACTCTAACCCTAATTTAACTCTAAACTAACTTAACCCTAACCCGAACACTAAATCGAACCAAAACTTTAACTTAACCTGAAAAGTAACCGTAACAAAGATCCTAACCCTAAATCTAAAGCTAATCTTAACCCTAATTCTAAACATAACCATAAATTTTACATTAAGAATAAACATAACCATAACCCCATATTGTAGTAGTAACTCTACAATTAACGCTAAACTTAACCCTGGCAGTAACCCTGACCCTTACCCTAAGACTAAACCTAAACCCTAACCCTAACCCTGAACCTAACCCTAACCTTAACCTTACCATAATGTTTATGTAATCTTAACCCTAACACTAATATTAACTCTAAACTCTTATTGGAACCCTAAGCCAAAGCTTAATACTAACGGTAAACCTAACCATAATCCTAACCTAACCCTAACTCTAACCCTAACACATAACCCTAAATGTAACTCTAACCTTAATGTAACCCTAAACCTAACACTAACCCTAACACTAATCCTAACTCTAAACTCTTACCCTAATGCTAACCCTAAATATCGCTGTAACCCTAAACCAAAACATAAAGCTAAAACTAACGCTTACCCTGAACCTAACCCTATCCTTATGTAACCCTAACTTTAACCCTAACCCTAACACTAATCCTAACTCTAAACTCTTACCCCAACCCTAACCTTCAACTTAACCCTAACAGTAACCATAACCCTAACCGTAACCCTAACTCTAAACATAACCCTAAACCTAAACCTAACCTTAACCTAACCCTAACTCTAACCATAATTCTAACACTAATCCTAACTCTAACCTCTTACGCTAACTATAATCCTAAACCTAACCCCAAATTTTACACTAACAATGACCCTAAATATAAGCTCTGACTCCAAACCTAACCCTAATCAAATTAAACTCTAAAATTTACTCTAACCATAACCTGAACCCTAAATCTAACGCAAACTTTAAACGTAACCCTAAGAGTAACACTAACCCATATCCTAACCATAAATCTAAATCTAATTCGAACCATAAATCTAATCCTAACCCTAAATTTTACTCTAGGAATAACCCTAAACACAACCCAATACCCGAAAACTAATGCTAAACCTAACGCTAATCTTAACTCTAACACTAATCCTAACCCTAACACAAACCTAACCTTAACGTAACCCTAACCCTAACCCTAACACAAATCCTAACTCTAAACTCTTATCCTAACCCTAATCTTAACCATGAGCTAAACGTAATCCTAACCGTAACCTAAACTAATGCTAACCCAAATCCTAACCGTAACACTTATCCTAAATCTAACCTCATACCCTAACCCTAACACTAAACATAACTGTAAACTTAAGCCGAACCTAACACTAAACCTAACGATAATTCTAATCTGAACCCAAAATCAACCCTAACCCTAATCCTTAATGTAAACCAAACCCTAATCATAATGCTAACACTAATTTTACCTCTTAACGTTTACTGTAACCAAAAACGAAATTCTAACCCTAAGAGTAACACTAACCCTAACCCTAAACCTAACACTAACTCTAACCCTAAACCTAACACTAAACCTTAACCATAACCCTAACCCTAACCTTAACCCTGACTCGACCCTAACCATAAACTTAATGTAATCCTAAACCTAACACTAAACCTAACCGTAACACTACCCTAACCTTAACGTAACTCTAACCTTAACACTAACACTAACACTAATCCTAACTCTTAACTCTACGCTAAACCTAACTCTAACACTAACCATAAGTCTAACACTAACCTTAACTCAAACTCTTAAAAGTAAACTTAACTCTAACCGGAGCCCTAATTTTTACACTAACAAAAACCCGAACCTAAAGCCTTAACGCTAAACCTAACTCGAACCCTAAATTAACTCTAAAACTTAATCTAACTCTAACCCTAACCCTAAATATAACTCAAAACTTAAACGTAACCCTAACACAACCTGTAAGCCATATCTGAACCCTAAATCTAAAGCTAATCCTAAACCAAATTCTAAATCTAAGCCTAAATTTTACACTAGGAATAACGCTAACCCTAACGACAAACAGTAACGCTAACCCTAAACGTAACGCTAATCTTAACCCTAACAGTAACCTTAACACTAACTCTAACCGTAATCCCTAAACCCCACCGTAACCCTAACCCTAACAATAACCCTAAACCTGAACATTAACCCTAAACATAACCCTAACCCTAACCTTAACGTAAGCCTAACCGGAAACCTAAAGTAATCCTAACCCTAATCTTAACACTAAGACTAATCCTAAATGTAACCAAATGCCCTAAACCAAATACTAAACATAAACGCAACCTAACCCAAAACATAATGCTAAACCTAACCCTAACCGTAACCATAAACCTAACCCTAAGCCTAAACTTAAATCTTAAAGTAACCCTAAATCTAACAATAACACTAATCTTTACTCTAAACTCTTAACCAAACCCTAAACCAAATCTTAACGCTAACCCTAACCCTAACCCTAAACCTAAACCTATCACTAGCACTATCTCTAACCCTAACCCTAACCCTAACACTAAACCCTAACCCTAAACCTAACCCTAAACCTAACCCTATCCCTAAACCTAACTCTAACACTACCCTAACCTTAAC
Organism: Pteropus alecto; assembly: GCF_000325575.1. Classification (NCBI taxonomy): domain Eukaryota; kingdom Metazoa; phylum Chordata; class Mammalia; order Chiroptera; family Pteropodidae; genus Pteropus; species Pteropus alecto. Next base: position 39,538 of record NW_006432466.1, on the reverse strand, counting down.
ATAAACCCAACCCTAATTCTAACCCTAATCCTAACCCTAACCATACCCATAACACTAACCCTCACTTAACCCTAACCCTAACTCTAACATAACAGAAATCCAAACTCTAAATTCTTACCCTAAACCTAACCGTAACCTAGAGCCTAATCTAAACTTAACCCTAATCGTAACCCTAAAATAATCCTATCCCCAATGCTAACGCTAACACTAATCCTAACTGTAACCTATTACTCCAACCCTAACCCTAAAAATAAATGTAACCATAACTCAACATTAACGCTAAAACTAACTCTAACCCGAACCCTAACCTTAACCCTAACCTAAACTTAACCCTAACAGTAACCCTAAACTAATCCTAACCCAAATCCAAATCCTAACACTAATTCTATCTCCAACCGCATACCCTAAACCTAACGCTAAACATAACTATAACCTGTCCCAAATCATAACGTTAAGCCCAACCCTAACTCTACCCCTAACCCTAACCCTATCCAAAACCTTAATGTAAACCTAACTCTAACCCTAATCCTATTTCTAGCTATAAACACTTACCCTAACCTTAAATCTTAACCATAACAGTAACACTGACCCAAACCCTAACCAGAAACCTAAAACTAAACCTAACCCAAACCCTAACACTAAATCCTAACCCTAAACCTAACGCTAAGCCCTAACACTACCATAACCCTTACCCTACCTAAAACTAACCCTAAACCAAATCATAACCCTAACCCTAACCCTAACCCTAACCATAACGAAACCGTAAACCAAACCCTATTCCTAACACTAATGCTAACTCTAATCTTTAACCCTAACCCTAAACCTAAACATAACTGTAAACAAACCCAAAACATAACACTAAACCTCTCCCTAACCCTAAACCTAACCCTAGCCCTAAGCCTAACACAGAACTAAACCTAAACCCTAAACCTAACCATAACCCTAACCATAACCTTAACTTAACCCGAACACTAACCCTAACAGTAAGGCTAATCATAACTCTAAATTCTTACCCTAACCATAAACCGAACCTTAACCCTAATATTAAACCTAACCCTACCACTAACCCTAACACAAATCCTAACTCTAAACTCTTATCTTTACACTTACCCTAACTTTACACTTAAACTTAACCTTATCAGTATCTCTAAAGACATCATAACCCTAATCCCAACCCTAACACTAATACTAAATCTAACCTTGGACACTAACCCTATCCCTAAATATAACTGTAATTTAACCCAAACCATAACACTAAACCTAAGCATATACCTAAAACTAACATTAACCTAAACCTTAACTTAATCCTATTCCTAACCCTAACCCTAACACTAACACTAATGCTAACTCTAAACTTTTAAATTAATCCTAAACCAAATCTTAACCATAACAGTAACCCTAAACCTAAACCTAATCCTAAGACCAACCTTAAACCCTAAATCTAACCCTAAACCCTACCTTAATTTTACACTAAAAACAAGCCTAATGGTAACTTTTGACCCTAAACCTAATCCTAACCCTAATTTACTCTAACACTAGCCCTAACTCTGACCCAAAGCAAAATCTAACCAAAACTTAAATGTAACCCTAACACTAACCCTAACAGGGATTCTAATCTTAAATCTATAGCTATTCCTAAACCTAATGCTAAAACTAATACTAACTTTTACACAAAGATTAACCCTAACCTGATCCCTAAAACTAATGCTAATCTTTACCCTATCAGTAAATCTAAACCTAAATCTAACTCTAACTCTAACCCTAACACTAACTCTAAACTTAAACCCTAACCCTTACACTAACACTTGCCCTAACCTAACTGTAAAGCTAATGCTAACCCTAACCCTAACCCTAACCCTAAACGTTATCTAAACATAACTCTAAACCTAACTGTAACCCTAACACTAAACCCTAATTCTAAAACTAACTATAAATCCGAACCCTAAACCTAAATCTATTCCTAATCTTAACCCTAATCTTAACTCTATCCCTAACCCTAAATTAACCCTAAACCTTTCCTTAAGCTGAACAGTAATCCTAACTCTAAACTCTTACCCTAACCCTAACCCTAACTTCAACCCTTAACTAAACTTAAACCTAGCCGTAAACCTAAACTTAACACTAACCATAACTCAAAACTAATTCGGAACCTATTCCGAACCCTAACACTAATCCTAACTCTAACATCATATCCCAAATCTAACCCTAAACATAACTGTAACTGTAACAAAAACCATAATGCTAAACATACCCCTAAACTAACCTTAACCCTCACCCTAAGCCTAACACCAATCGTAACCCTAAACCCTAAACTTGACCCTAAACCTGACCCTAAACCTAACTAAAACCCTAATTTAACTCTAAAACAAACCTTAACCAAAAGGCTAAACCTAAATCTCATCTAAACCTAAAACCTAACTCAAAGCCTAAGCCACACCCTACTCCTAACCCTGATTCTAACTTTAATGCAACCGTAACCATAACACTAACTCTAACACTAATCCTAACTCTAAACTTTTACCTTCATTCTGAATCTAACCTTAACCCTAACAGTAAACCTAACCCTAACCCTAAACCTAACCCTAAATACTAACTCTAACCATAAACCTAATCGAAAACCTAACATACCCTAACCCTCACACTGACCTTAAAGTAACCCTAACCATAATCTAACCCTAATACTAATCCTAAATCTAACAGATTACCATAACACTAACGCTAAACTTAACCCTCAATTTAACACTAACAATAACTCTAACCTTAATACCTGATTCCAAACCTAACCCCAATTTAACTCGAAAACTGACTCTAACCCTAACCTTAAATCTACCCAAAAGTTAATCCTAACTTTAATACTAACCCTAAACGTAACCCTAAAATTAACACTAATCGTAACCCTAACCATAACCTTAACGTAACCTTAAACCTAAACACTAACCCTAAACGTAAACCTAACTATAACTCTAACCCTAAATCAAACTCTTACCATAACCTAACCTAACCTAAACGTGACCCTAACCCTAACATTATCCATAACCCTAAACATAACCCTAAACCCTAACCCTAACAAATCCTAATGCAAAACTCTTACCCTAAACATAACTGTAAACTTAATCCAAATGATAACGCTAAACCTAACCCTAACTCTAAGCCTAACATATCCCTAAGCCTAAAACATATATCTAACCATAATCCTAAACCTAGATCGAACCCAAACCTAACACTAACACAAACCCGAAATCCTAAACCTAATCCTAAACCTAACCCTAATTATAACACTAATCCTAAATCTAAACACTTACCCTAACCCTAACAATAACCTTAACCCTAACAGTAACACTAAATATAATCTTAAACCGAACCCTAACCCTATACCTAACCCTAAATATAACCTAACCCTAATTGAACTCTAAAACTAACTCTAACCCTAACCCTAACTCTAAATCTAACTGAAACCCTAACATTAAACCTTACCCAGATCAAACCCTAAAACGAAAGCTAATTCGAACCTTAAAACTAACCTAACCCTCAAATTTATACTAAGTTTAGCTGTAACCCTAACCCCTAACCCTAAACCTAACCCTAAAAAGTAACGATAATCTTAATCTTAAACCTAAACCTAATCATAGTTCTAACCCTAACACTAATTCTAATACTAAACCCTAGAATTAACCCTAACTCTAAAGCCTGACACTAACAAAACCCTAAAACTAATTTTACCCTAAACCTATCCCTAACCTCAATGCTAACCCCATCCCTAAGCCTAACCCTAACCATAACAGTAACCCTAATCCTAACTTAACCCTAAAACTTTCCCTAACCCAAATAATATTTCTAACTCTAAACTCTACCATAACCCTAACACCAAATTTAACCCTAACCTAAACTTAACCCTAACTGTAACCCTAAACTTAACACTAACCACAACCGTAAACTAATCCGAACGTATTTCTAACCCTATCACTAAACCTAACTCTAACATCATATCATACCAACCACCCGAAACATAACTGTAACCCTAACAAAAACCTTAACCGAAACCCTAAACTAATCCTAAACCTAATCTTAACATAACCATAACCCTAACCCTAACTATAAGCCTAACACAACCCTAACCCTAAACCCTAAAACTAAATCTAAACCAAAACCTAAACCTAACCCTAACGCTAACCTAAAACCTAACAGTAAGCCTAACCCTAACACTAACCTTAACCATATCCCTAAGCCTAACACTAATACTAACTCTAAACTCTTAAACTAACACACACCCTAACCTTAACCCTAACTAAAAGGTAACCCTAACAATAACACTAAACAAATTATAATCTTATTCCTAACCCTAACAGCAATCCTAAATCTATCACCATATCTTAACACTACACCTAAACATAACTATAACCATAACCCAAACAATAATGCTAAATCTAACCCTAACCCTAACCGTAACCCTAACCCTAACATTAAACCTAAACCTAACTCTAACCCTAAACCTAACCGTAACCCTCATCCTAAACTTAACATAACCAGAAACTGAACCCTAAACTGTACCTTAACCCTAACACTAACTCTAAGCCTAAACCAAACTGTTACACTAACCCTAAACCTAACACGTACCCTAACCCCTAATCATAATCCTAACCCTAACCATAACCCTAAAGGCTAACCCTACCACTAACCCTAACCATACCATACCCATAACACTAAATCTCAACCCTAACCCTGATCCTTACACTAACTGTAACATAACTCTAATCCTAATCCTAAAATTAACTTGAAGCCTAACCATAAACCTAAGCCTAACACTAAACCCTAACCCTAACCCTAACCTTAAACGCTAAACCAAATACTAACCATTACCCTAACCTAAACCTAAACGTAACCCTAAAACTAAACCTGAACTGAACCCTAACACTAAACCTATTCCTACCCTTAACGTAACCCAAAACCCAACACAAAACCTAACATTAATTCTAACTCTATACTCTTATTCTAACCCTAAAATTAACCTTAAACCTAAGAGTAACCCTAAGCCTAATCCTAACACTAAACCCTAAAGCTAACTCTAAACCTAACCCTAACACTAAGCTTAACACTATTCTAAACTTAACCCTAACCGTAATTCTAAACTTATTCTGACCCTAATCATAGCACTGACACTAATCTTAACTCTAACCACTTACCCTAATGGTAACCCTAACCCTAAACTTAACGTAACCCTAAATCTAAACCTAAAACCAACACTATACCTAACTCTAAATTCATTCGCTAACCCTAACCCTAACCCTAATCCTAACCCTAACACTAACCCGAATCCTAACCCTAACCCTAACACTAACCTAACAGGAACCATAAAACTAACGCTAACTATAAACCATAAACCTAAACCTAAACCTTACGATAACCCTAACCCTAACTATAACCATAACACTAACACTAAAACTAAACACTAAACCAGACCCAAATACTAACCCTAGCACTAACCACAACTATAACATCTAACCCATACCCTAACCCTAACCCTTACCCTAGCCCTAACCTTAACGGAAACCTTGCTCTGACGCTAACCCTTACACTAACCTTAATTCCAAACTCTTACCCTACCCCTAACTTTAATCGTAACCCAAACCCAAACCATAACCCTAAACCTAACCCTAACTGTAACTTTAACCCTAACCCAAATTCTAAATATAAACCCTAACCCTAAACCTAACATGAATCCTAATTCTAAAATCTTATCCTAACACTAAAATTAATATGAACCCAAACAGTACCCTAACCCTAACCCTAATCCTAGCACTAACACTAACACTGACCCTAACCCTAACATAAATGCTAACTCAAAACTCTTACCCTACAGCCAACCGTAATTTGAACCAAAACAATAACCATAACCATAACCATAACAATAACACTAACACTAACTCTACCCCTAAAAATAAACCATAACCATGACACTATAACCTAACCCAAACTCTAACCCTCACCCTAACCTAAGCGTAAACCTAACCATAACCCTAACCCTAACGCTAACCTTAAATAAACCCTAACCCTAACCCTAAACAAGATTCTAAACTTAAATCTAAACCTAATCCTAACCCTAATTCTAATGCGAATCCTAAATTTTACACTAAGAATAACTCTAACCCTAGCCCCATACCGTAACCCTAACACTAAACCTAATGCAAATCTTAATCCGAACAGTATTCCTAACCCTAAACCTAACCCTAAACCTAACACAAATCCTAATTCGATACTCTAAAGCTAACGCTAATAAAAATCTTAACTCTAACAGTACCACTAACCCTAAACCTAACACTAAACCCTAACGCTAAACCTAACTCTATACCTAACCTAACACTAACACTAATCCTAATTCTAAACTCTTATCCTAATCCTAACCCTAAAGTTAAAACTAACATTACCCCTAATCCGAACCCTAAACCTATCCCTAAGACTTAACCCTAAACCTAACACTAATCTTAATGTAACCTTAACCTTAACCTAAGACCTAACCCTAACCCTAACACTAACCTTTAATGGAACCCTAACTCTAACCCTAACACTAATGCTACTTAAAATTTGTGCCTTAACCCTAATCCTAACTTAAACACTAACAGGAAAGCTAACCCTAACCCTAAGCATATCCCTAAATATAACATTAATCCTAACTCTAAACACTAATACTAATAATAAACTTAACCTTAACGCTAACAGTAATCCTAACGCTAACCCTAAGATAACGGTAAGCCTAACTCTAAACCCTGACCCTAACCTTAATCCAAACATAGACGTAAGCCTAACTCTAACCCTAACCCTAACACTACTCCTACTCTAAACACTTCCCTAACCATAACCCTAACCAAAAACATAACACTAATCTTAACCCTAAAATCTTACCATGACTCTAACCCTACCCGTAACACTAATCCTAACACTGACCTCTTACCCTAACACTAACCCTTACCCTAAATTTTACACTAACAATAACCCTAACCTTAACCCCTCACAACAAACCTAACCCTAACCCTAATTTATCTGTAAACTAACTTAACCCTAACCCAACGCTAAATCTAAACCAAACCTTTAACGTGATTCGAACAGTAACCCTAACCCAGAACCTAATTCTAAATCTAAAGCTAATCCAAACCCTAATTTTAACCCTAATCCTAAATTTTCCACTAAGAATAACCATAACCATAACCCCATATCCTAATACTAACACTGAAACTAACGCTAATCTTAACCCTAGCAGTAACCCTCACCTTAACCCTAATCCTAACCCTAAACCCTTAAGTAAACCTGAACCAAAGCCTAACCTTAACCCTAACCCTAATCTTTATGTAATTCTAAACCTAAACCTAACCCTAACACTAATCTTAACTCTAAAATATTACACGAACCTTAAACTTAAGCTTAAACCTAACAGTAAACATAACACTAACCCTAACACTAATCCTAACTTTAACCTCTTAATCCTAACCCTATCTCAAAAAATAAAGCTCAAACTAATCCTAACTCTAACACTAAACCTAAAACATAACCTTACGTAAAACTAACTTTAACCCTAAAACTAACACTAATACTAAATCTAAACTCTTACTCTAACCCTAACCCTAAACTTAAATTTAAGATTAACCCTATACCTAACCATAAACCTAACACTAAACCTAACCCTAAACTTAAAACTAACCTTAACTTAGCCCTTACTCTGACCCTAACCCTAACACTAATCACAACTCTAACCTCTAACCGTAACCCTAACCCTAAACATAACCCTAAATTTTACACTAACAATGACCGTAAACATAACTCCTGACCCCTAACCTAAATCTAATCCTAATTTACTCTAAAACTAACTCTAACCATAACACGAACACTAAATCTAACGCAAACCTTCAACAAAACCGTAATAGTAACACTAACCCACATTCTAACAATGAATCTAAGGCTAATCCTAAACCGAATTCTAATCCTAAACCTAAATTTTACAATAAGAATAATCCTAAACCTAATGCCATACCCGAACACTAACCCTAAACCTAACGCTAATCTTAAATCTAACAGTACCCCAACCCTAACAGTAAGTCTAATCCTAATCCTAACCCAAACCTAACCTTTACCTAACCCTAACATAACCCTAACTATAACACTAAGCCTAACTCTAAACTCTTACCCTAAACCAAACCCTAACCGTAACCATGACATAAATCTAACCCTAACCATAACCTAAAATAATCCTAACATTAATCCTAACCCTAACACTTATCTTAAATCTCATTTCATGCCCTAATTCTAACCCTAAACACAACTGTAAACTTAACCGAACCATAACACTAAACCTAAACATAACTCTACCTTTAACCCTAAAACGAACCCTAACCCTATCCTTTAACATAAACCAAACCCTAACCATAATCCTAACACTAATTTTAACTCTAAACACTTACCCTAACCCTAAATCAAATCTTAACACTAAGAATAACTCTAACTCTAACCCTAACCCTAACACTAACTCTAACATAAAACTAACACCCAAACCCTAACCCTAATGCTAACCCTACCGTAACCACAACCTTAACGTAATTCTAACACTAACCCTCAACCTAAAACTAATACTACCTCTAAACTCTTATTGTAACCCTAACACTAAACTTAAAAATATCAGCAGCCCTACTCATAATCCTGACCCTAACCCTAACCATTACCCTAAACAGTATCCTTAACCCTAAGCCTAAAGTTAACTCTAAACCTAACCCTAACCCTAACCTTAACGTAACCCTCACCCTAACCCTAACCCTAACCTTAACTAATCCTCTCAATTCTTACCGTAACCCGAAAACTAACCTTAACCCTAACAATAAACTTAACCCTAACCCGAACCTGAACCCTAACCCTAAGCGTAACACCAACCCTAATCCTAAAATCTACACCTAACCCTGCCCTTAATCCTAAGCCTAAATTTTACACTAGCAATCACCATAACTTGCACCCCTGACCCTAAATGTAACCCTAACCCTAAAAAAACTCTAAAACTAACATTAACCTTAAACCTAAACCTAACTCTAACTCAAACCTTAGTCATAACCCTAACACTAACCCTAACCCTAACTCGAACCATAACCTTAACGTAACCCTAACATTAACCCTAACCTTAACACTAATACTAACTCTAAACTCTTACCTAACTCTATCCGTGACCTGAACCCTAAGCTAAACTAAACCCTAACCATCACCCTAAACTAATCCTAACTCTAACGCTAACCCTAACGCTAACCCTAACATTAACATAAAACTAACCCTAACCCAAAACCTATCACTAATCCAAACTTTATACTTTTACCCTAACCCTGAACCTAACCTTAACTCTAACAATAAACCTAACTCTAACATTAACCCTAACCCTATCGTTAAGCCTAACCCTAAAAATAAACTCTTACCTTAACCCTAACCCTAACCTTAATCCTAACATATACTTAGCCCTAACTGTAATCCTAAATAAATCCTAACCCTAATCCTAACCCAAACACTAATCCGAACTCTAACCTCATATAATAACCCTAACCTTAAACATTTCTGTAACCCTAACCCAAACTATGGCTCTGAACCTAATTCTAACCCTAACCCGAACCCTAACACCAACCCTTACCCTAAACCCTATCCTAATCCTAAATTTTACACTAACAAGAATCCTAAACTTATTCCTGACCCTAAATTTAACCCAAACCCACATTTAACTCTAAAACTAATTCTAACCCTAACCCAATTCCTAATTCTAAACGAAACCTTAAACATGACCCTAACACTAACCCTAAATCAGATCCTAACCCTAAATCTAAAGCTAATTCTAATCTATCCCTAACACTAACCCTTAACCCTAACCCTAAAACAAAGCCTTACCCTAACCTTACCGGATACCTAACCCTGACACTAACCTTAATGTAACTCTAACCCTATATCTAACTCTAAAACTAATCCTAACTCTAAACACTTACCCTAACCCTAACACTAAAATTAAACCTAACAAAACCCTAAGCCTAACACACACACTAACCCTAATCCTAACCAAAAACTCTAAAGGCAACCCTAACCGTAATCCAAATCCTAACCCTAAATTTTAAACTAATAATAACCCTAAACTTAACCCCTGATTCTATACCTAATGCAAACCCTAATTTATCTCTGAAACGAACCATAATGCTAACCCTTATCCGAAATGTAACCAAAAACTTAAATGTAACCCTAACTCTAACCCTAACCCAGATCATAACGCTAAATCGAAAGCTAATTCTAAAGCTAATTCTAAACCTAATCCTAAATTTACACTAAGAATAACATGAAATCTATACCAATACCCTTAACCTAACCCTAAACCAAATGATAAAATTAACCCAAACAGTAACGCTTACCCTAAACCTAACCATAACCATAACCCTAACCCTAACCCTAAACCTAACCCTAACCCTAACCCTAACCCTAACCTTAACGTAACCCTAACCCTAACACAAACTCTAACACTACGCATAACTCTAACCTACTACCCTAACACTAACCCTAAACCTAAACGTAAAAATTTACATTAACAATAAACCTATCCTTAACCCCTGACTCCAAATCTAACCCTAACCCTAATTTAACTCTAAAATTAACTCTAAACCTAACCTTAAATCTAAACCAAACCTTGAACGTAAAACTAACAGGAACCTTAAAAGAGATCCTAACCTTAAATCTAAAACTAATTTTAACCCTAATTTAACAAACCCTACATTTACACTAAGAATAAGTCAATTTCCAAACCCATATCCTAACCCTAACACTAACGTAACCTCAGTCCTAACAAAAAACCCTAACACTAACCCTCACCCTGAGCTAACATAACCCTAAACCTAACTCTAACCCAACCCTAACCACAACCCTATCCTAACCTTAACGTAATCCTGAAATTAACACTAACACTAACCCTAACTATATCCCTATACATAACCTTAACCCTAACAGTAATCCTAACCCTAACTCTAACCATAAGCCTAAGCCTAAACGTACGACTAAACCCTAACACTAACCCTGTCCCTAAACCATAACCCGAACCCTAACCCTAAACGTTACGTATACCTAAAGCTAGATGTAACCCTAACTGGAACCTTAACATAACCTTAACCATATACTAAACCTAACCCAAACCCTAACTAACCGAAACCCTCACCCTAATAATAACCCTAAAGCTACCTTAACATAAACCTACCCTTAATAAAAACCCTGAGCATAAAATTAACAATAACCGTAATACTAATCCTAACCATAACCCTGAACAAACCCTAAACATTACCTTAATGTAACTCTAAACCTAACACTAACTCTACAACTAATCCTAACTGTAAATGCTTACCCTAACCCAAAACTCTTCCACTAACCCTATCCCTTTCCATAACCTAAACCTAAACCTAACCCTAACCCTAGCCATAACTCTAACATTAACCCTAAACAAAATACTATCCCTAACCTTAAAGTAACCCTGACACTAACAATAACCCTAACACTAATCCTAAAACTAAACTCTTACACTACCATAACCCTAACCTAAAATTAATCCTAACCATAACCTTAAACTAATCCTAACCTTAATCATAACTCTAAAACTAATCCTAACTGTAAACTCAAATCCTAACCCTAACCGTAAACGTAACTGTAACCATAATCCAAATGATAACGCTAAAAGTAACCCTAACCCTAAACCTAACACTAAAGCTAAGCCTGACACAAACCCTAACCCTAAAGACTAAACATAACCATAACCCTAAACATTACACATAAGCATGACCCTAACCCTAACAGTAATGCTAAACCTAAGCTTACCACTAATCCTAACTCTAACCTGTTACGATAACTGTGACCCTAACCCTAATCTTAACCTTCAGGTAACCCTAAACCTAAACTTAAACCTAATACATATCCTAACTCTAAACTCTTATCCTAACCCTAAACTTAAACTTAACTTAAAGATAACCCTATCCCTAACTCTAACCCTAACCTGAATGTAACACTAACCATATCCCTTACCCTAACACTAATCCTAACTCTAAACTCTTACCGTATCCCTAAACCTATCCTTTCCCATAATATAACCCTAACTCTAACACTAACCTAACTCTAACCCTAATAATAAACCCTAACCCTAACCCTAACCTTAAAGTAACCCTAACCCTAACCGTAACGCTAAAAATAATCCTAACTATAACCTCTTACTCTAACCCTAAAGCTAAAACTACACCTAAATTTTTCAGTAACAATAACCCTAACCTTAACCTGTGAACTCAAACCTAATCCTAACCCAAATCTAACTCTAAAACTAACTCTAATCCTAACCCGTACCCTAAATCTAACCCAAAACTTAAACGAAATCTAACAGTAACCCTAACCCAGATACTCAACCTCAATCTAAAGCTAATCCTAATCATAATTTTTACCAGAACCCTAAATTTTACACTAAAAATAAACTGAATTCTAATTGCATACCCTAACCATAACCCTAAATATAACAGTAACCTTAACCCAAACCATAACTGTAAACCTAACCCTAATCCTAACACTAACCCTAATTCAAATCCTTATCGTAACCCTAACCCTAACACTAACACTAATCCTAAAGTAAACCCTTAACCTAACCCTAAACCTAACATTAACCCTAATAGTAACACTAACCCTAACCCTAAACCTAACCGTAAAACTAACCGTAAAACCTAACACTAAAACCTCACCCTAATCCTAAACCCAGGCATAACGTATCGCTAATGCTAACCCGAAACTGAACCCTAATCCTAAATATAGGCTTAACGTATCCCTAATCCTAACCTGAAACTGAATCCTAATCCTAAACCTAAACTTAACATAACCGTAACCCTAACACTAACACTAAACCCTAACCGTAACCATAACCCTAATCCTAATACTAAAACTAACGTAACCGTAATCCCAACCCTAACACTAAACCCTAACCCTAACCCTAACCCTAAACCTAACACTAACCTTAACTCTAACCAATGCCCCAACCCTAACCCAAAATATTACGCTAAAAATAAACCTTAACCCTTGACAACAAACCTAACCCTAACTCTAATTTAATTCTAAAAGAAACTCTAACCCTAACCCGAACACCAAATCTAACCAAAAACTGAAACGTAACCCTAACACTAACCATAACCCAGATCCCAATCCTACATCTAAAGCTAATCCTAACCCTAATTCTAACCTTAAACCTAAACCTAAAAGTAACACTAAACCCTAAATCTAAAATTAAACCTAACCCTATCCCTAACACGAGCCCTAAAACTAAACGAAACCTTAAAACAAACACTAGAACTAACCGTAATCCAGACCCTAACCCTCAATCTGAAGATAATCTGAAGATAACTCTAAACGTAACCTTAACCCTTATCATAATCCTAACACTAATGCTAAAATAAACTCTTATCCTACCCTTAACCCTACATTTAACGCTAACAGTAAAACTAACGCTAACACTAACCCTAACCCTGACCCTAAACCTAACGCTAAAAGAAACACTCAACCCTCACCCTAACCCTAACCTTAAACAATAACACTCTCCCTAACGCTTACCATAACCTAACAATAACCATAACACTAACCCTAACGCTAACCCTTAACCTAACCTTAAAGTAACCTTAACACTAACCCTAAACCTAACACTTAACCCTAATCCTACCTTAACCCTAACCGTATTCCTAACACTAAAACAAATATTATATCATAATTCTTACCCTAACCCTAACCTTAACCTAAACCCCAACCTAAACTTAACCCTAACTGTAACCCAAATCTAATCCTTACACAATTCCTAAACCTAACACTAATTTTAACTCTAACATCATATCCTAACACTAAACATAACTGTAAACCTAAACCAAACCATAATGCTAAAACTAACCCTAACCCTAAACCTAACCCTAAGCCTAAACCTAAAACCAGCCCTAACTCTAAACCTAAACCTAACCCTAACCCGAACCCTAACATGATTTTTTACACTAAGAATAACGCTAATATTAACTCCTGACCTTAAATCTAACCTTAACACTAATTTAACACTAAAATTAACTATAACCCTAATCCTAACCCTATCTAATCAAAATCTTAAACGTAACCCTAACACTATCCCTAAACCAGATACTAACTCGGAATCTAAGGCTAATCCTAACTCTAATTCTATACAAACCAAAATTTTTACACTAAGAATGACCGTAAGCCTAACCCTAAACACTAACCCTAACCCTAAACGTAATCCTAACCCTAACCCTAAATCCTAACCCTAAATCTGAAGCTAATTCTAACCCTAATTCTTACCCTAACCCTTCTTTTACACTAATAATCCAAAATCTAACCTCACACACTAAGCCTAACCCTAAAACTAAACCTAACCTAAACCTAACACTAAACACTCACTCAAACACTAACCGTAATGTAACAATCCCCCTAATCCTTACCCTAACCTAACAATAACCCAACCCTAATCCTAACCCTAACCCTAATTTTAAAATAACCATAACACTACCCCTAACACTAACAATAAACCGTAACCCTAACTTAACCTTAACCGTATTCCTAACCCTAAACTAATCCAAACTCATAACACTTAACTTAACCCTATCCCTAACCTTAACCTAACCTAAAATTAATCCTAACCGTAACCCTAACCCTAACCCTAACTCTAACCCAAAACTTAACCCTAACCCAAACCGTAACCCTAACCTTAAACTTAACGAAACCCTAACCCTAACACTAACGTTAACACTAATCCTAACTCTAAACTCTTACCCTACACTTAAACCTAACCTTAAATCTAACAGAAATCCTAACCCTAACTCTAACCTTAACGTAATCCTAACCCTAACGCTAACCCTAATTCTAATCCGACCTCTAAACTGTTACACTAACCCTAAACCTGACATTAACCTAACAGCAAACATAACGCTAACTCTAAACCAACCTAACTTTAACCTTAATTTAATTCTAAACCTAAACCTAACTCTAACACCAATCCAAACTTTAAACCCTTACCCTAAACCTAACCATAACCTTAACCCTAACCTAAACTTATCCATAAGCATGAACCTAAACTAATGCTAACTCTAAACCTAACCATACCACAATTCTAACCCTAAATTCATATCCTAAACGTAACCCTAAACATGACTGTAACCCTAACCCAAACCATAATGGTAAACCTAACCGTAAACCTAACCCTAACTCTATTCACAGCCCTAACACTAACACTAACCCTAACACTAATCAAAACTCTAAACTCTTACCCTAATTCTAAACCTAACCTTAACCCTAAGAATAACACTAACCCTGACCCTAACACTAACCCTAAAGCTAACAATAAACACACATCCGAACCCTAACCTTAAAACCTAAAGCTCACCCTAACTCTTACCCTAATGTAAAAAGAACTCTAACCCTATCCCTCACCCTAACACTAAGTCCAACACTAATCCTAACTCTAAACACTTACCCTAACCTTAATCCTAACATTAACCCTAATATAAATTAACCCTAGCCGTAATCCTAAACAACTCCTAACCCTACAACTACTCCTAACACTAATCCTAACTTTAACCACTTAGCTGAACCTAAACCTAAGCATAACTGTAACCCTAAACCAAACCATAACACTAAACCTAACACTAAACTTAACGTTAAACCTAAAGGTAGACCTCACCCTAAACCTATGCCTAAGGTTAAACCTAATCCTAACACTAACCCTAAAACTAAACCTAACCCTAAACATAACCCTAACACTAAGCCTAAACCTAACTCTAATCCTAAACCTAACCCTAAACCTAACTCTAAACTCTTCCCCTAATGCTAAACCTAACACTAACCCTAACCCTAAAACTAAACCTAATCCTAACCCTAACCCTAACCCTAAATTTTACAAGAACAATAACCCTAAGTTTAACCCCTGACCCTATCCCAAACAGAAACCAGAATTTAAATCTAAAACTAACTCTAACCCTAACCCTAACCGGAAATTTAACCAAAAACTTAAACGTAACCCTAACACTAACCTTAACCAATTTCCTAACCCTAAAAATAAAGCTAATCCAACCCGTAATTCTAACCCTACCCCTACATTTTACACTAAGAATAACCCTAACCCTAACCCTAACCAGAACCAGAACTTTAAAGTAACCCTAACCTAAAAATTTACCGTAACCTAACCCTAAACCTAACCCTAACTTTAACGTAACCCTAACATTAACCTAACCCTAACACTAATCCTAACTCTAACCTCTTACCATAAACCTAAACTAAACATAACACTAAATTTTACACTAACAATGACACTAAATATAACTCCTGACCCCAAACCTAACAATAATCGTAATTTAACTCAAAAACTTACTCTCACCATAATCCGAACCCTAAATCTAACACAAACCTTAAACAACCCTAACAGTAACACTAACTCACATCGTAACCATAAATCTGAAGCAAATCCTTAAAGTAATTCTAATCCTAACCCTAAAATTTACATTAAGAATAACCCTAACCTTAACCCCATACCCGAACACTAACCCCAAACCTAACGCTAATCTTAAACCTAAAAGTAACCCTAACCTTAACCCTAATCCTAACTCTAAACTCTTAATCTAACTCTAACCCTAACCTTAAACATAATGAAAACATAACCGTAACCATAACCTAAACTAATCCTAACCCTAATCCTAAACCTAACACTTATCCTAAATCTAAAATCATAACCTAAACCTAACCCTAAACATAACTCTAAACCTAAGCCGAACCATAATGAAAACCTAACCATAACTCTAACCCTAACCATAAACCTAACCTTTACTGTAAACCAAATTCTAACCCTAACACTAACAATAATTTACTCTAAACTCTTACCCTAACCCTAAACCAAATCTTAACCCTAAGAGTAACACTAACCCTAACCCTAACCATAACACTAAATCTAACCCTAAAGCTAACACTAAACCCAAACCTTAACCCTAAGCTTAACACTAACGCTAACCCTACCCTAAACATAATCTTAAGATACTCCTATTCCTAATACTAAAACTTAAACCTAACCCTAACCCTAACCCTATCCCTAACATTAACATAAACTGAACCTGAATCCTAACACTAACACTACTCCTAACTCTAAACTCTTAACCTAAATCTAACCCTAACACTAACCATAAGCCTAACACCAACCCAACCCTAAAACCTAATTTTTACACTAACAAAAACCCTAAACCTAACCCTGACACCAAACCTAACACAAACCCTAATTTAACTCTAAAACTAACTTTAACCCTAACCCTAACCCTAAATCTAACTCAAAACTTAAAAGTAACCCTAACATTAACCATAAGCCATATCCCAATCCTAAATCTAAAGCTAAACGTAAACCTAATTCTAACTCTAACCATAAATTTTACAATAAGAATAACACTAACCCTAACGACAAACCCCAAACCTAATGCTAAACCTAACGCTAATCTTAACCCTAACAGTAACCTTAACCCTAACTCTAACCCTAATCGCTAACCCTAAACGTAACCATAACCCTAACCCTAACCCTAGCCCTAAGGCCAAAACCCAACCTTATCCGTAACCTTAAACGTAACCTTAATGTAACCCTAACCACATTCTAAAGTAAGCCTAACCCTAATCCTAACTCTAACACTAATCCTAAATAAAATTACATGCCCTAACCAAAATCCTAAACATAATTGTAACCTAACCCAAAACATAATGCTAAACCTAACACTAACAATTATCCTAAACCTAAACCTAACCCTAAACCTAAATTTTAAAGTAACCCTAACTCTAACACTAAACCTAAGACTAATGTTTACTCTAAACTCTTAACCTAACCCTAAACCAAATCTTAACCCTAACAGTAACCCGAACCCTAACCCTAACTCTAACGCTAACACCATCCCAAACCCTGACCCTAACCCTAACACTAAAAACTAACCCTAAACCTAATCTTATTCCTAACTCTAATCCTAACCCTACCCTAACCTTAATGTAACCGTGACCCTAAGACTACCCCCAGCACTAAGGCTTACTCTAAACTCTTATCGTAAACCTAACCATAAACATAAAACTAACAATAAACCTAATCCTAACCATAAAAATAACCATAAACCAAAACACTACCGTAACTCTAACCTTAACCCTAACCCTAACCGTAACTCGAACCCGAATCCTAAACCTATCACTAATCCTAACTCTAAAATCTTACCCTAATCCTAACCTTAAACTTAACATAAAATTTAACACTAACCATAACCCTAAACTAATCCTAATGCTAATCCTAACCCTAACACTAATCCTAACTCTATCCTCATATCCTAAGCATAAATCTAAACATAACTGTAACCCTAATCCAAACCATAACAATAAACCTAAACCTAACACTCACCCTAACACTTACCCTAACCTTAAAGTAACTCTAACCATATCTCTAACCCTAGAACTAAATCGTAACCAACACCCTAACCCTTAGACTAATCTAACCATAAGCAGAACCCTAACCCTAACTCTAATACCAACTCTAATCCTAATCCTAACACTAACCCTAACACTAAATTATGCACTAAAAATAACCCTAACACTAACCCCATACCCTAACACTAACCCTAACACTAATGCTACTCTAAACTCTTACCCTAACCCTAAACCTAACCATAACACTAAGAGTAGCCCTAACCCTAAACCTAACCCTAACCCTAAACATCACTATAACCCTAAACCAAAACATAACGCTAACCCTAACCCTAAACCTAAACCTAACCATAAGCCTACTACAACTGTAACACTAAACCCTAAACCTAGCCCTAACCCTAACCTTAACCCTAATCTTAACCCTAACCTTAACATAACCCTAACCCTAACCCTAACCCTAACTCTAACACTAATCCTAACTCTAAACTCTTACCCTAACCAAAACTGTGACCTTAACCCTAAATTAAACTTATCCCTAACCATAAGACTAAACTAAACTTAACCCTAATCCTAACCTAACACTAATTCTATCTCGAAAATCACAAACTAACCCTAACCCTAAACATAACGGTACCCATAACACAAACCATTACGCTGAACATAAACCCAAACTTAACCCTAATTCTAACCCTAAGGCTAACAAAACCCTAACCCTAAACACTAAACATATATCTAAACCAAACCCATCCTAACCCTAACCATAAACCTAACGCTAACCTTAACAGTACAGTAATCCTAACCCTAAACCAAACCCTAATGCTAATCCTACACTAACACTAATCCTAACTCTAAACACTTACCCTACCCCTAACCCTAACCTTAACCCTAACCTAAACTTAACCTTAACCATAACTCTAAACTAATACTAAACCTAATCCTAACCCTAACACTAATGCTAAATCTAACCTCATAACCTAACCCTAAACCTAAATATAACTTTAACCATAACACAAAACATAACAATAAACCTAACCCTAACATTAATTGTCAACTTAACCCTAAGCCTAACAATACCCCTAAACCTAAACCCTAAACCAAATGCAAACCCTAACGGTAACATTAAATTTCACATTAACGATAACCCTAATGTCAACCCCTGAACCCAAACCTAACTCAAACTCTAATTTAGCTCTAAAACTACCACTAACCCTAAACTTAACCCTTAATCTAACTGAAGCTTAAATGTAACACTAACACTAAACCTAACCCATATCCTAACACTAAATCTAAAGCAAATTCCAACCCTAATTCTAATTCTAATGCCTAATTTGCACTAAAAATAACATGAACTCTAAACCCATACCCTAAACTTAATCCTAAATCTAATGCTAAACTTTACCCCAACAGTAACCCTCACCATAAAACTAAACTTAACCCTAATCCTAACAGTGACTGTAATGAAAACTCTAACCCTAACCCTAACACTAATCCTAACTCTAAACTCTTATCCTAATCCTAACCCTGACCTTAACCCTAACATAAACTTAACCCTAAAGATGACCCAAACTAATTCTAACCGAAACCCTAACAGTAAAACTAACCCTAACCCTATCGTAACGCTAAACCTAACCCTAAACATAACAATAATCCTAACTCTAAACTCATAGCCTAACCCTAACAGTAACTCAAACTCTACCCCTAAACCTAAACCTCACCGAAGACCTACAATTAATCCCTAAACCTAGCCCTAACCCTAAATCCTAACCCTCACCCTAACACTCACCCTAATCTAACCCTAAGCCTAACCCTAAACTTAACCCTAATTCTAACCCAAACCATAATCCTAACCCTAACATTAATCCTAAATCTTACCTTTTAGCCTAGCCCTAACACAAAAAAATCTATAACTCTAACTGAAACCATAAAGCAAACCCTAAACCTAACCCTAAAACTAACAGTAACCCTAAACCTAACCCTGACTAACCCTAACACTAAACCTAAACCCTAACCCTAACCTTAACCTTAAGGAAACCCTAACCCTAACCCTAACACTAATCCTAACTCTAAAAACTTACTCTAACCCTACCGGTGACCTTAACCCTAACCTAAACTTAACTCTAACCCTAAAGCTAAACCTTAAATCTTAAACCTTATCCTAACCCTAACACTAAACCTTAACCTTAACCAAACCCTATCATAATCTTAACATAACCCTAACTCTCACCTTAACCCTAAACGCAACCCTAATCTGAACCCTCACACTAACCCTAACCTTAACGTAACACTAAACCTAACCCTAACCCTAACACTAATCTTAACTGTAAGCTCTTTCCTAACGTTAAACCTAAGCTTAACCCTAATAATAACCCTAACCCTAACCCTAATGTAACCCTAACTCTAACACTGACTTAAGGTAACACTACCCATAACAATAACCCTACTACTAATCCTAACTCTAAACCCTTACCCTAACCCTAACCCGAAACATAATAGTAACCCTAACCCAAAACCTAACGCTAACCCTAACCCTAACACTAACCAACACTCTAACCCTAAACCCTACTCCTAAACCTAACTCGAACCCTAACCCTAAACCTAACCCTAAACTTAATGTAACCCTAACCCAAACACTAAGTCTCATTCCAACCCTAGCCCTAAACCTTGAACCTAACCCTAAGTCTTACCCAAACCCTACGTTTTACACTAACAATAATCCTAACATTAACTCCTGAAACTAAAACTAACACAAACCCTAATTTAACTCTAAAACTATCTAACCCTACCATAACCCTAAATGTAACCGAAACCTTAAACATAACCCTAACACTAACGCAAACCCAGATTCAAACCCTAAATCGAAAGCTAGTCCTAACCCTAATTCTATCCCAAACCCTAAATTTTATACTAAGAATAACCCTAACCCTAACCCCAAACCCTAACCCTAAGCCTAAACGTAACACTAATCTTAACACTAACAGTATCTCTAACCCGGAACCGAACCCTAATCCTAATCTTAACGTAATCCTAAACATAATCCTATTCCTAACACTAAACCATAACTTTAAACCTAACCATAAACCCTAACCCTGACAATAACCCTTACCCTAAATTAAATGCAAACCTAACAGAAAACTTAACCCTAACCCTAACCCTAACCTTAACATAACTTTAAATCTAACCCTAACCCTAACACTAACCTAACTCTAAACTCTAATCATAACCCTGACCCTAACGTTAACCTTAACCTAATCTTACCCCTAACCGTAACCTTAAGAGATTCTTATCACTAATCCTAACACTGACACTAAACGAATTCTAGCCTCTTACACTGACCCTAACCTTAAATGTAACTGTAATCCTTACCCAAACAATAACTCTAAACCTAACCCTAACCATAACCCTACCCCAATCCTATGCCTAACAGAGCCCTAAATCTTAACCCCAAACCCAACCATAAACCTAACTCTATTCCTAAAACTAACCCTAACCTTAACGTAACCCTAACCCTAACCCTAAACCTAACAATAATTATACTCTAATCTCCTACTCTAACCCGAACCCTAACTTTATCCCTAACCATAATCCTTACACTAAACGAAACCCTGAACCTTATACTAACTGGAATCCTAACGCTAACCATAATGCTAACCTTAACGTGACCCTAAACCTAAACTTACCCTTAACACTAATCCTAACTCTAAACTCTTACTCTAACCCTAACTCTAACATAAACACTAAGAGTAAAGCTAACCCTTACCCTAACCATATCCCTAACTTTAACACTACTCTGAACTCTGAACTCTTACCCTAACACTAAACCTAAATTTAACCCTAACAGTAACCCAGCCCTAATCCTAAGCTAACGGTAACCATAACTCCAAAACCTAACTGTAAGCCTATGCCTAACAGAATGCTAAGGCTTCACACTAAAACTAACCACAAACCTAACCCTAATTCTAAACCTAACCTTAAACTTAACGTAATCCTAACCATAACCCTAAACCTAATACTACTCAAACCCTAACCCTAACCCTAACCCTAACTTTAACGTAACCCTAACCCTAACCCTAACTCTAACTCTAACCTTTTAACTTAACCCTAAATCTACCCCAAGGCTAAATTTTACACTAACAAACCTAACTTTAAACCCTGACCTCAAACCTAACCATAACCCTAATTTAATTCTAAAAATAACTCTAACCCTAAACCGAGCCTTGAAAATAAGCAAAACCTTAAATGTAACTGAACAGTAACCCTAACCGAGATGCTACCACAACATCTAAAGCTAATCCTAACCCTAATTCTAACCCTAACCTTAACTTTTATACTAAGAATAACCCTAATGATAACCCATTTTCCTTATTCTAAACGTAAACCTAACGCTCATTTCAATCCAGTCACCCTCACACTAACCATAACCCTAAACCTAGACTCTAACCCTAATCCTAACCATAATCCTAACACTAACACTAAACTTAACTGTGATCCTAACCCTAACTCTAATTATAGCCCTAACACTAACATTAACCATAAACATAACTTAACCCTAACCCAATCCCTAATCCTAATGGAAATACTAACTGTTAAATCTTACCCTAACACAAACCCTGAACTTAACCCTAACCTAAACTTATACCTAACGGTAACCCTAAACTAATCCTAACACTATCCTAACTCTAACATCATATCCTAACACTAACCCTAAACATAACTGTAATCTTAATCCAAAATATAATGTTAAGACTAAACCTAACATTATCACTAACCCTAACCCTAAACCTAACACTAACCCTAACCTTAAACCCAAACCCTAAACCTAAACATAACTGTAACCCTAACCCAAACAGTAACGATCAAACTAAAACTAACCCTAACCATAACCCTATCCTGAAACTAACCCCAAACCTAAAACTAAATCCTAAGCCTATCCCTAACCCTAAACCCTAACCCTCACACTATCCCTTACCCTAATCTAACCCTATCCCTAACAGTAACCCTAACTCTAACCCTGACATTAAACCCTAACCATAACTGTAACTGTAACCCTAACACTAACCCTAACACTAATCTTAACTCTAAATTCTTATCATAACCCTAACACTAAACTTAACCCAAACATAAACATAACCCTAACGGTAACTTGAAAGATATCCTAATCCCAATCTTAACCCTAACACTAATTTTAAATCTAAACACATACCCTAACCCTAACCCTAAATGTAACGGTATCATAACCCGTACAATAACACTAAACCGAACCCTAATCCTAACCTTAACCCTTAACGTAACCCTAATCCTAACCCAAAACTTAACACTAATTCTCACTCTAAACTCTTAAACTAACCCTAAACCAAAACTTAACTCTAACAATAAAACTAACACTAAACCTAACCCTAACACTACCACTAACACTAAAACTAAATCCTAATGCTAAACCTAACCTTAACCTAATTGTAACACTAACAATAATCCTAACTCTAAACTCTTACCCTAACCCTAACCCTAAAGTAAAAACTAACTGTAAACCTATCCCTGACGCTAACCCTAACCCTAACCCTATACCTACCATAAACCTAACCCTAACCTTAAAGTAACCCTAATCCTATCTCTAAACCTAACCATAACCCTAACCATAACCCTAACATTAACGTGACCCTATCTCTAACCTCTTACCCTAACCCTAACCCTAAACTTAACCCTAACAGTAACCTTAACTTTAACCCTGACCGTAACTCTAACCCTAACCATAAACAGTAACCTTAATCCTAAACCTAAATCTACCCTAACCCTAACCTTATTGTAACCGTCACACTAACTTAACTCTAACACTAATCCTAACTCTCTATTCTTACCCTAACATGAAAACTAACCTTAAACCTAACAGTTCCCTAAAGCTAAACTGAACCTGAACCCTAACCTAAATCCTAACCCCAACCATAATCCTAAAACCTAAACCTAACCATAACCATAATCCTAAACCAAAATAATACACTAACAATCACCCTAAATTAACCCCTGATGCTAAACGTAACCCAAACCCTAAATTAACCCTAAAACTAACTCTAAACCTAAACCTAACCGTAAATCTAACACAAACCTTAGATGTAACCCTAACACTAAACCTAACCCTAACCCTAACCATAACCTTAAAGAAACTCTAACCCTAACCCTAACCCTACCACTTATCCTAACTCTAAACTCTCATGCTAACCATATCCGTGACATTAACGCTAACCTAAACTTAACCCTAACCGTCACCCTAAACTAATCCTAACCCTAAATTTAACCCTAACCCTAATCCTAACATTAACGTAAACCTAACCCTAATCCTAACTCTAAACTTTTACCCTACCCCTGAAACTAACTCTTACCCTAACAATAAACCTAACCTTAACATTAACCCTAAACCTATCCCAAAGCCCAACCCTAAAAATAAACTCTTACCTTAACCCTAACCCTAACCTTAACCCTAACATATATCGGCCTTAATCGTAACCCTAAATAAATCCCAACCCTTATCCTAACTCTAACACTAATCCTAACTCTACCCTCATACACTAACTCTAACCATAAACATAACTGTAACCCTAACCCAAACTATAACGCTGAACCTAACCCTAACCCTAACTCGTACCCTAACACCAACCCTAACCCTAAACCATAAACGTAAACCTAACCCTAATCCTAACCCTAAGTTTTACACTAACAATAACCCTAAACTTAATCCCTGACCCTAAATTTAACCCAAACCCACATTTAACTCTAAAACTAATTCTAACCCTAAACCTATCCCTAAATCAAAACGAAACATTAAACATGAACATAACACTAACCCTAACTCAGATCCTAACCCTAAATCTAAAGCTAATTCTAATCTAACCCTAACCCTAACCCTAAACCCTAACCCTAACGCTGAGCCTTATCCTAACCATACCGTATAGCTAACCTTACCCCAATCTTAATGTAACCCTAGCCCTATCTCAAAGCGTAAAACTAATGCTAACTCTCCACACTTACCCTAACCCTGACACTAACCTTAACCCTAAGAGTAACCCTAAACCCTAACCCTAAAAAACTCTAAAACAAACTCTAACCTTAAACCTAACCGTAACTCTAACTCAAACCTTAGACGTAACCCTAACACTAACCCTAACCTTAACACTAATACTAATTCTAAACTCTTACTATAACTTTATCCGTGACCTTAAAGTTAAGCTAAACTAAACCCTAACCATCACCCTAAACTAATCCTAACCCTAACCCTAACATTAACATAAACCTAACCCTAACCCGAAACCTGTCACTTATCTTAACTCTATACTTTTACCCTACCCCTGATCCTAACCTTAAACCTAACAATAAACCTAACTTTAACCCTAACACAAATCCTAACCCTAAATCTAAAACTAATCCTAACCCTAATTCTAACACTAACCCTACTACACTAAGAATAAGTCGATTTCTAAAAACATACTCTAATCCTAACCCTAACCTAATCTCAATTCTAACAAAAAATCCTAACACTAACTCTCACCCTGAGCTAACATAACTCTAAACTTAACTCTAACCCAACCCTAACCACAATACTAAACCTAACCTTAACGTAATCCTAAACCTAACTCTAACCGTAAGCCTAAACGTAAACCTACAACTAAATCCTAACACTAACCCTGACCCTAAACCATAACCCGAACCCTAATCCTAACTGTTATCTATACCTAAAGCTAGACGTAACCCTAATCTTAACACTAACCAGAACCTTAAAGTAACCTTAACCATACCCTAAAAGTAACTCTAATCTCTAACTCCAAAGCTGACCCTAATACTAACCCTAAATCTCCCTTAACATAACCCTACCCTTAACACTAACCCTGAGCCTAAAACTAACACTAATCATAACACTAACCCTAAGCGTAACCTTGACCCTAACCCTAACCAATCCATTAATGTAACTCTAAACCTAACCCTAACCCTACAACTAATCTTAAATGTAAATGCTTACCCTAACCCAAACTCTTCCCATAACCCTAACCCTTTCCTAACTCTAACCCTAACTATAACCCTAACATTAACCCTAAACCAAATACTATCCCTAACCTTAAAGTAACCCTAACACTAACAATAACCCTAAAACTAATACTAAAACTAAACTCCTACCCTAATCATAACCTTACCTAAAATCAATCCTAACCATAACCTTAAACTAATCCTAACACTAATTTTAATCTAATACTAATTCTAACTGTAACCTCATACCCTAACCATAACCGTAAACGTAACTGTAACCCTAACCCAAACTATAACGCTAAAAGTAACGCTAACCCTAAGCCTGACATAAACCCTAAAACTAAAGACTAAACCTAACCCTAACCTTAAATATTACACCTAAACATGACCCTAAACCTAACAGTAACGCTAATCCTAAACCTACCAATAATCCTAACTCTAACCTGTTACAATAACTGTGACCCTAACCCAAATCCTAACCTTAATGTAACCCTAAACCTAAAACTAAACCTAACACTAATCCTAACTCTAAACTCTTACCCTAATCTTAAACTTAAACTTAACTTAATGGTAATTCTATCCCTAAACCTAACCATAACCTGAACATAACGCTAACCATTTCACTTACCCTAACACTAATCCTAACCCTAAAGTCTTACCCTAACCCTAACCCTAATCTGAAACCTAAAAGTAACCTTAGCCCTAAGCCTAACACTAAACCTAACTCTAAACCTTAACCATAACCCTAAACAATACCCTAACATAAACCTAAAACTAACCCTAACACTAACCATAACCCTAACCCTAAACTTAACCCTAACACTAACCCTAACATTAACGTAACCCTAACACTAACCCTAACCATAATCCTAAACCTAAACCTATCCCTAACCCTAACCTAAATTTAACGTAACCTTAACCCTAACCCTAACACTAACACAAATCCTAAATCTAAACTCTTACCAGAAACCTAAACCTAACCTTAACAGTAAGAGTAACCCTATCTCTAAACCTAACCATAACGTTAATGTAAACCTAACCATAACCCTAACTATAACACTAAACCTAACTCAAAACTCATACTCTAACCCTAAACCTAATCTTAACCCTAACCCTAACCCTAACACTAAACCTAACCCTAATACTAATACTAACTCTAACCTATTATCCTAACCGTAACCCTAATCCTAAAACTAAATTTTACACTACCAATAACCCTAATATTAATCCATGACCCCAAAACTAACCCTAACCTTAATTTATCTCTAAAACTATCTCTAACCCTATCCCTAACCCTAAATCTACCCCAAACCTGAAACTTTACCCTAACACTAACCCTAATACAGATCCTAACCCTAAATCTAAAGCTAATCCTAACCCTAATTCGAACACTAACGTTAAATTTTACAAAAAGAAAAAGCCTAACGCTTAAAAAATACCCTAACCCTAAACTTAACCCTTATCTTAACCCTAACAGTATCCTTAACCCTAGCCCTAACAGTAACACTAACACTAGCTCTAAATCTAACTCTTACCCTAACCTAACCCTAGACCTAACCCCAAAATTAACCTTAAGTTAACCCTAACTCTAACACTAATCCTGACTGTAACCTAATACCCTAAACCTGACCCTAAACATAACTGTAACCTTAACCCAAACTATAACGCTAAACCTAACCCTAAGTCTAATCCTAACCCTTACACCAACCTTAACTCAAAAACCTAAAACCAAATCTAAATTTGGCACTAACAATAACCTTAACCTTAATCCCTGACCCTAAACCTAACCCAACTTCTAATTTAACTCTAAAACTAACTCTAATCCTAACCCGAATCCTAAATCTAAGGGAATCATAAATCTTACCAGAACACTAACCCTAACCCAGATCCTAACCATAAATCTAAAGGAATTCCTAACTCTAATTCTAACCCTAATCTTAAATTTACACTAAGAATCACACGAACTCTAAACCCATATCTTAACCCTAACCCTAAACCAAATGCTAAACTTAACCGCAACAGTAATCATAACTGTAAACCTAACCTAAACCCTAACCTTAACAGTAACCCTAAACCTAACTCTAACCCTAACCTGAACAATAACCTTAAAGGCACCCTATCCCGAATACTAACCCTAACCCTAAATCTAATCGAAACTCTAAACTCTTACTCTAATCCTAATCCTAATCTAACCTAACCTAAACTTAACCCTAAATGTAACACTAAATTAATCCTAACACTAATCGTAACCCAAACACTAATCCTAACTCTATTCTCATATCCTAAGCCTAACTCTAAACCTAACTTTAACCCTAATCTAAACCATAACACTAAACCTATCCTTAACCTTCACACTAATGCTTACCCTAACCTTAAAGTAACTCTAACCTTAACACTAAACCTAACCCTAAATCCTGACCCTCACCCTAACACTTACATTAATCTAACCATAAGCCAAGCCCTAACCTTAACCCTACTACCACCATAAACCTAACCCTAACACTAGCCCTAACCCTAAATTTTATAAGAAGAATAACCCTAACCAGAACCCCATACCTACACACTAACCCTAACACTAATCCTAATTCTAAACTCTTACCCTAACCCTAAATCTAACCATAACACAAACATTAACCCTAACCCTAAACCTAACCCTAAGCCTAAACATCACTATAACCCTAAACCAAAACATAACGCTAACCCTAACCCTAACCCTAAACGTAACGCTAACCTTAATGTAACCCTAACCCTAACCCTAACACTAATTTTAAATCTAAACTCTTAACCTAACCCTAACTATCACCTTAACCCTAAACTAAACTTAACCCTAACAGTAAGCCTAAACTAATTCTAAACCTATTCCTAACCCTAACACTAATCCTAACTCTAACCTCATAAACTAGCCCTAAACCTAAATATAACTGTACTCTTAACCCAAACCATAACGCTAAACCTAAACCCAACACTAACCCTAACCCTAACCCTAAGCCTAACACAACCCTAACCCTAAACACTAAACATATACATAAACCAAACCTACCCTAACTTAAAACTAACAGTAACCCTAAACCCTAAACCTAACCCTATATGTAAAGCTAATCCTAACCCTAAATCTAACACTAACCTTAATTTAAACTAAGAATATCCCGAAATATAAACCCATACTCTAACCTTAAGACTAATGCTAACCTTAAGCTTCAAGAAACCCTAAACAAAACGCTAACCTTAACTCTAACACTAATCCTAACACTAAACCCTATACCTAATCCTAAACGAAAACCTAACCCCAACTCTAACACTAATCTTAACACTAAATCCTATAACTAACCCTAACCCTAACTCTAAACCTAACCTTAAAGTAACCCATACCCTAATTCTATAGCTAAAACTAAACCTAACCCTAACCTCTTACTCTATCTCTAATCCTAACCCTAACCCTTAATTTTACACTAACAATAACCCTAAACTTGACCCCTACCCTAAACCTATCCCTAACTCTAATTTAAATCTAAAAATAACTCTAGCTCTAAGCCTAACCCTAAATCTGCACAAAACCTTAAACGTAAACCTAACGCTAACCCTACCCCAAATCCTAACCATTAATCTAAAGCTAATCCTAACCCTAATTCTAACCTTAACCATAAATTTACACTAATAACCCGAACTCTAAAACCATGCCCTAAAACTAACCTTAAACCTAATGCTAACCTTAACACTAACAGTAATCCTAACCCCAAACCAACCTTAACCCTAACCCTACCCTAACACTAATCCCAACTCTAAACTCTTGCCCTAACCCTAACCCTAACTTTAACCGTAACATACACTTTACCCTAACCGTAACCTTAAACTAATCCTAACGCTAATAATAAACCTAACATTAATGCTAAATCTAACCTCATACCCTAACCCTAAACCTACATATAACTGTAACACTGACCCAAAACATAACAATAAACCTAACCCTATCTGTAACTGTGAATCTAACCTCAAGACTAACAACAAACCAAAGCCTAAACCCTAAACCAAACCCAAACACTAAACCTAACAATAAATTTTACACTAACAATAACCTTAACCTCAAACCCTGAACCTAACCCTAACAAAAACCCTAATTTAACTCTAAAACTACCTCTAACCCTAACCTTAACCCTTAATCTAATTAAACCTTAAGCATAACACTAACACTAAACCTAACTCAGATCCTAACCCTAAATTTAAAGTTAATCCTAACCCTAACTCTAAATTTACACTAAGAATAACCAAAACTCTCAACCCATACACTAAACCTACCCTAAACCTAATGCTAAACTTAACCACAACAGTAACCCTAACCATAACCCCAAACAACCCTAAACCTAACAGTAAACCTAACCCTAACTCTAACCCTAACCCTAACCCTAACATTAAAGTAAAACTAACCCTAATTCTAACGCTAACCCTAACACTAATCCTAACTCTAAACATTGACACTATTAATAACCCTAACCTGAACCCTAACCTAAATTTAACACTAATCATAACCCTAAACTAATCCTAACCCTAACAGTAAGCCTAACCCTAACACTTATGGTAACGCTAACCTTAATCCTTAACCTAACACTAATCCTAACACTAAACTCTTACTCTAATCATAACAGTAACACAAATCCTAAACCAAACTCTAAGTCTCAGCCTAAACTTAACCCTAATCCTAACCCTAACCATAACCTTAACCCTAACAGTAATCCTAAATCTTAACTCTTAGCCTAAACCTAACCCTAAACCTAACCCTAACCCTAAATCTAAACTTGATGTAACCCTAATTCTAAGACTAATCCTAACTCTAAATCTTACTCTAAACATAAACCTAAGCTTAACCCGAACAGTAACCCTAGCCCTAATCCTGGCTAACCTAAACCGTAAACCTAAACCCTAACCCTAACCCTAACCTTAAGGAAACCTTAACACTAACACTAACCCTAACACTATTCCTAACTCTATTTTCTTAACCTAACCATAATGGTGACATTAATTCTAACCTAAACGTAACCTTAAACCTAATAATAACTAATCTTAAAACTAATCCTAACTCTAACACTAATCCAACTCTAACTTCTTACCTTAACCCTAACCATAAACACAAGAGTACCCCTAACTCAAACGGTAACGCTAAACCTATCCCCAACCCTAACCCTAATTCTAGCCATAAGCGAAAAACGAATTCTTCCTCTAAACTTTTACCCTAACTCTAAACCTATCCTAAAGCCTAAACCTAAATCTAACCATAAACCCTAACCCTAACCCTAACCCTTACCCTAACCTAAAACGAAAACTAACCATAATCATAACCCTAACACTAACCCTAAATTTATTTAACTCTAACCGTAACACTAATAGTAATTCTAATCCTAACTCTAAACTCGTACCCTAACACTAAACAGAAACTTAACCCTAACAGTAACCCTAAACGTAACACTAAACTAATGGTAACCCTAACTTCAAACCCTACCTTAACCTTAACCCTAACCTTAACGCAAACCTAACCTAACCCTAAAGCTAACACTAATCCTAACTCTAAACACTTATCAAAAACCTAACCCTAACCCTAATAGTAATGCAAACTCTACCTTCTTAACCTAACCCTAACCCTAAAACCAACATTAACTCTTAACCCTAAACCTAACCCTAAACCTAATCCTAACCCTAAGATTTACACTAACAATAATCCTAACCTTAACCACTGACCCTAATTTTAACCCAAACCCCCATTTAACTCTAAAACTAATTCTAACCCTAACCCTATCACTAAATCTAAACGAAACCTTAAACTAGACCATAACACAAACCCTAAAACAGATCCTAACACTAAATTTAAAGTTAATTCTAAACTAACACTAACCCTAACCCTAACCATAAACTTAACGTAAACCTAAACCTAACACTAAACCTTACTCTAAAAACTTACACTAACTCTACACCTAAATTTAACACTTACAGTATCCCTATTTGTAACCCTAACCCTAACCCTAAAGCTAACCCTAACACTAATTCTAACTCTAACCTTAACGTAACTCTCACTCAAACCGTAACCCTAACACTACTCCTAACTCTCAATTCTTACTCTAACCATAAAACTAAACTTAAAGCTAACAGTAAACTTAACCCTAACCCAAACCTGAACCCTAATCCTAAACCTAACACCAACCCTAATACTAAAACCTAAACCTAACCCTAACCCTAATCCTAACCCTAAGTTTTACACTAACAATAACCCTAAACTTAACCCCTGACCCTAAATTTAACCAAAACCCACATTTAACTCTGAAACTAATTCTAAACCTAACCCTATCCCTAAATCTAAATGAAACCTTAAACGTGACCATAACACTAATCCTAACCCAGATCCAAACACTAAATCTAAAGTTAATTCGAAACTAATCCTAATTCTACCCTAAACCCTAACCCGAACCCTAAACCTTAACAAAACCTTAACGTATACCTAACACTAACCCTAACCTTAATGTAACGCTAACCCTATCGCAACCCTAAAACTAATGCTAACTCTAATCACTTACCCTAACCCTAACACTAAACTTAAACCTAACAGTAACCCTAACCCTAACTCACTCGAACACTAATTCTAAGCATAAAACCTAACTGTAATCCTAACTCTAATCCTAACTCTAACTGGAATCTTAACATAACCTTAACCATACAATAAACCTAACCCTAAACCCTAACCTTCACCATAAACCTAATACTTACCCTAACGCTAACCTTATCATAACCCTACCCTTAACACTAAACCTAAGCCTAAAAGTAACATTAACCATAACACTAACCCTAAACGCAAACCTAACCTAAACCCTAACCATAACCATAATGTAACTTTAAACCTAACCTTAACCCTACCAGTAATCCTAACTGTAAAGGCTTACCCTAACCCTAAATACTTATGCTAACCCTAACCCTTTCCCTAACCTAAACCTAAACATAACCCTACCCTAACCATAACCCTAACATTAACCCTAATGCAAACCATAACCTTAATCTTAAAGTAACCCTAAAACTATCACTAACCATAACACTAATCCTAAACCTGAACTCTTAACCTAACTATAACTATAACTTAAAATTAATCCTAACCATAACCCTAAATTAATCCTAACCATAATTTGAACTCTAACACTAATCCTAACTCTAACCTCATACCCTAACTCTAACCCTAAACATAACGATAAAATTAACACAAACCATAACGCTAAAAGTAAACCTAACCCGAAACCTAACCCTAAATCTAAGCATGACACAAATCCTAACCCTAAAGACTAAACCTAACCCTAACCCTAAACACTAAACCTAAGCCGACGCTAACCCTAACAGTAACGTTAACCCTAAGCCTAACACTAATTTTACTTCTAACCTGTTACAATAAGCGTGACCCTAATTCTAACCCTAACCTTAATGTAACCCTAACTATAATCCAACCTAACACTAATTCTACATCTAAACACTTACCCTAACCCTAAACTTAAACTTAAACCTAAAGGTGACCCTATACCTAACCTTAACCCTAACCTTAACGTGATCCTAACCATATCCCTAACACTAACACTAATCCTAAATCTAAACACTTACCCTAACCCTAAATTTAAACTTAATCCTAAAGGTAACCCTAAGCCAGATACTCAACCTCAATCTAAAGCTAATCCTAACCATATTTTACAGGAACACTAAATTTTACACTAAGAAGAAACCGAAAGCTAATAGCATAACCTAAACGTAACCCTAAACATAACTTTAACCTTGACCCAAAATATAAGTGTAAACCTAACCCTAACTCTAACCCTAACCCTAATCCTAACTCTTATAGTAACCCTAACCCTAACCTTAACACTAACACTTAACACTTAACTAACTAACTCTAAAATCTTACTCAAACACTTATCCTAAAGGTAACCCTATCCCTAACCCTAAACCTAACCTTAACGTGACCCGAACCATATCCCTAACATTAACACTAATTCTAAATCTAAACTCTTACCCTAACCTTAAACCAAAACCGAAACCTAACTCTAAACCCTAAACATAACTCTAACCCTTACCCTAACCTATTCCTAAAACTAACCCTACCCCTCACAATAAACCTAACCCTAAACATATCCCTAACCCTAACCCTAACCTTAACCCTAATCCTAACACTAATCCTAACTCTAACCTATTACCCTAACCATTACCATAATCCTAAA
>NW_006432466.1:0-4415 GCF_000325575.1 Pteropus alecto | reverse complement strand
TCTCAACTCTAAATTATTACCCTAACAATAAACCTAAGCTTAACCCTACAGTAACCTTAACCCTAACACTAACCTAACCCTTACACTAATCCTAACACTAAATTTCGACCTTAACTCTAAGCCAAACCTAAACCCTAAAGTAAACTTAACCCCTTTCATAATACAAAACTAGTCCTATCCCTAACTCTAATCCTAACTCTAACATCATACCCTATCCCAAATCCTAAACATAAATATAACCAGAATTCAAAACATAACGCTAAACCCTAATTCTGAGCCTAAACTTAAGCATAACATAACCTTAACCCTAAACCCTAAACCTAACCCTAACCTTAACCCTAACCCTAAACCTAACCCTAACCTTAACGTCACCCTAAAACTAACCCTAACCATAACACTAATGTTAACACTAACCTCTACCCTACCCCTAAACCTAATGCTTAATTTTATACTAACAATAACCTTAACCTTAAACCCTGACCCCAAACCTAACTTTAATCTTAATTTATCTCTAAAATTAACATTAAATGTAACCCGAACCTTAAACCTAAAGCAAAACTTAAACGTAACCCTAACAGTAACACTAACCCAGATACTAAGCCTAACTCTAAAGTTATACTTAAACCTAATTCTAACACTAACCCTAAATTTTACACTAACCCTAACCCTAACCCCATAACCCCTAAATTTTACACTAACCCTAACCCTAACCCCATAACCCCTAAATTTTACACTAACCCTAACCCTAACCCCATAACCTAACTCTAACCCTAAACCTAACCCTAACCCTAACCCTAAATTTTACACTAACCCTAACCCTAACCCCATAACCCCTAAATTTTACACTAACCCTAACCCTAACCCCATAACCCCTAAATTTTACACTAACCCTAACCCTAACCTAATCTTAACATTAAAACTAATCCTAACTCTAAACTCTTATCCTAAACCAAACACAAAATATAACTGTAACCCGAACCAAAACCACAACACAAAAACTTAAGCTAAGCTTAACCCTAACCCTAACCGTAACACTAACCCTAACCATAAACCTAACACTTCTCCTAACCTTAACCGTAACCCTAAACCTAAACCTAACCTCTAACCCTAACTCAAACAC
Source organism: Pteropus alecto (assembly GCF_000325575.1). Classification (NCBI taxonomy): domain Eukaryota; kingdom Metazoa; phylum Chordata; class Mammalia; order Chiroptera; family Pteropodidae; genus Pteropus; species Pteropus alecto. Next base: position 3,295 of record NW_006432466.1, on the reverse strand, counting down.
TAATCCTAATCCTACCAGTAATCCTAAATCTAAACACTTACCATAACCTTATGCCTAACCTTAAACCTAACAGTAACACTAAACCTAATGCTAAAAGGAACCCTAACCCCTATCCATAACTCTAACACTAACCCTAATCCTAAAACTACTCCTAGCTCTAAACTCTTACCCTAACCTTAACCCTAAATGTAACACAAGACCTAAACCATAACTCTATCCCTAAAAATAACCCTAACATTAACGTAACCCTAACCCTAACCCTAACTCTGACAATAATCCTAAATCTAAACTATTACCTTTAACCCTAACCTTAACGTAACCCTCAACGTAACCATAACGCTAACACTACCTCTAATCCTAACCTTAACGTAACCTTAACATAAACCGAACCCGAAACCTAACCCAAAAACTAATGATAATCTAAACTCTTACTCGAACACTGAACCTAACCTTAACGCTAAAAGTAATGTTAAACTTAACCGTAACCCTAACATTAACCCTAAACCTAACCCTAACCCGAACTATAAACCTAACCCACGCTAACCATAACCATAACCCTAAACCCGAACCCAAACCCTAACTCTTACCTTAACACTAACTGTAATGTAATGCTAACACTAACACTAACCCTTATCCGAACCTTGACATAAATCAAAACCAAACCCTAAAATTAACCTAAATTCTACCTCTAAACTCTTAAACTAACCCTAAACAAAACCTTACTACTAACAGTAACCCTAAACTTAACCCTAAACATAAACGTAACCATAACCCTAACTCTAACCTAAACCTAACACTAATCCTAACTCTAAACTCTTAACCTAACCCTAATCCTAACTTTAACCATAAGAGTAACCCTAAACCTAACCCTAACACTAAAGCCTAAACCTAACACTAACCATAACCCTAACCCTAACCCTAACAATAAAGCTAAACCTAACCTTAACCATTACCATAACCCTAAACCTTACCCTAACTTAAACCAAAACCTAACGCTCATCCTAACCATAACGCTAACCCTAACTTTAATGTAACCCTAAACATAAGCCTAACCATAACACTAAGCCCAAAACCTAAACCCTAACAATAATCCTGACTCTAAGCGCTTACCCTAACCCTAAACCAAACCTTGACACTATCACTAACCAGAAATATGACCCTAACCATAAACCTAACCCTAACCCTAAACCTAAACCTAACCCTAATCATAATCCTAACCCTAAACACTAACCCTAACTCTAACCCTTACCCTAACATAACCCTAAACCTAAAGCTAATCCCAAAATTAACACTAAACCTAACACTAATCCTAACAATAATCCTACCCCTAACCGTAACTTAACCCTAACCCTATAACTAATCCTAACACTGAACCGAACCCCTAACCATAACAATTACACTAACCTAATCCTAACCCTAAACCTAAATCTAACAGTAATCCTAATACTAAACCACACCATAACTCTAACACTAATGATAAAATTAAACACTAATCCTAACCCTAACCCTAACCCTAACACTAACCTTAACATATCCCTAACACTAAATGTAACTCTAACACTAATCCTAACTGTAAATTTTACCCTAACCCTAACCTTAACCTTAACTCTAATTTAACGCTAAAATTAAGTGTAACACTAAACCTAACCCTAAATCTAACCCAAACCTTAAACGTAACCCTAAGACTAATACAAAGCCAGACCCTAATTCTAAATCTAACCTTAAAAACCCTAATCATAACTCTACTTCTAACGCTAACCCTTAATTTTACATTCAGAATAAAATAAATCTAACCCAAACTCTATAACTACAACTAAACATAAAACTAACCTTACCCCTCACAACAACCCTTACCGGAACACTCACCCTAAACATAACCCTAACCCTAACTCTAACTATAACCCTAAACTCCAACCATAACCCAAACCCTTAACCTAACCCTAAGCTTAACGTAACCCAAACCCTAACCGTAACTCTAACAATAATCCTGACTCTGAACTCTTACCCTAAACCTAAACCTAATATTAACCCTAAAATTACCCCTAACCCTAACCTTAACCATAACTTTAACCCTAACTATTACCCTAAAACTAACATTAACCGTAACACTAAACCCTAACTCTAACACTAATCTTAACTCTAAATTCTTACCATAACCCTAAACATCAGGCTAAACCTAACCTTAACCCTAATTCTAACATTAATGTAATCCGAAACAAACTCTAAACCTAACATTAACCCTAACTCTCAACTCTTAACCTAACCCTAAACCTAATCTTCACCATAACCCTAACGCTAACCCTAAACCTAAACTTAACCCTAACACTAATCATAACCCTAAACATTAAACCTAACCCTAATCCTAACCCGAGCCCTAACCCTAACCTTAACTTAACCCTAACCCTAACCCTAACGCTAACACTAATCTACCCTACCTAACCTAAACTTAAGCATAAAGGTAACCCTAACACTAACCCTAACCCAGATCCTAACCCTAAATCTAAAGCTAACCCTAACCCTAATTCTTACCCTAAACTAACCCTAAACCTAAAGTTAATCCCAACATTAACGCTATCCAAAACACTAAACCTTACTTTCATCCTAACCCTAACTCTAACATAACCCTAACCATAAATCAAACCCTAACACTGAACCCTATCCCTAATCATAACCATTATCCTAACCTAATCCTAAACCTAACACTAAATCTAACAGTAACCCTAACCCTAAACCTATCCGTAACCCTAACCTTTACCCTAACCCTAACCGTAACCTTAAAGTATCCCTAACCCTAAACCTAACTCTAACACAAATTCTAACTGTAACTTTTGTCCTAACACTAACCATTACCCGACTCTAATTTAACTCTAAAACTAAGAATAACAACAAACCTAAGCCTAAACCTAACCGAAATCTTAAACCTCACCCTAAACCTATCCCTACCCCTAAACCTAAGCCTCAAAGTAAAATAACCCTTAACGCTAAACCTAACCCTAATTCTTACCCGAACCTTAATTTCATACTAACAATAATCTTACCCTTAATTCCTGATGGTCAACCTAACCCAAACCCTAATTTAAATCTAAAACTAACTCTATCCAACCTTAACCCTAAAAATTGCCCAAATCTTTAAAGAAACCCTAACACTAATATGAACCCTTATTATAACACGAAAACTAAAGCTAATCCTAAACATAAATCTAACCCTAACCCTAAATTTTACACTTAGAATAACCCTAACTCTAACACTAACCAAAATCCTAACCCAAAACGTAACCATAAACCATAACCCAAA
>NW_006432465.1:0-767 GCF_000325575.1 Pteropus alecto | reverse complement strand
AGTTGTATGAGTTCTTCATAAATTTTTGGATATTAACCCCTTATCAGATTTATCATAGGTGAATATCTTCTCATTTAATAGACTGCCTTTTCATTTTGTTGATGATTTCCTTTGCTGTGCAAAACCTTTTTAGTTTGATCTAGCCCCATTTGTTTATTTTTTCTTTTGTTTTCCGTGCCCAAGAGCTATATCAGAAAAAACATTACTAAGAGCAATGTCAGAGAGTTTACTGCCTATGTTTTCTTCCAGGAGTTTTATGATTTCAAGTCTTACATTTAAGTCTTTAATCCATTTTGAGCTTATTCTTTTATATGGTGTAAGAAGGTGGTCCAGTTTTTGTTCGTGTGTGTGTGTGTGTGTGTGTGTGTGTGTGTGTGTGTGTGTGTTTTGCATGTTTCTCTTCAGTTTTCCCAACACTATTTGTTGAAGAAACTATCTTTACCCCACTGCATATTCTTGCCTCCTTTGTCATAGATTAAATGACCATATAAGTGTGGATTTATTTCTGGGCTCTCTATTCTGTTCCATTGATCTATGTGTCTGTTTTTGTGCCAGTACACTGCTGTTTTGATCACTATAGGCTTGTCATATAGTTTTATGTCAGGTAGTGTGATACCTCCAACTTTGTTCTTCTTTCTCAAGATTGCCGTGGCTATGTGGGATCTTTTATGGTTCCATATAAATTTTAGGATTATTTGTTCTAGTTCCGTGAAAAATGCTGTTGGTATTTTCATAGGGACTGCATTGAATCTATAGATTGCTTTGGG
>NW_006432464.1:0-1754 GCF_000325575.1 Pteropus alecto | reverse complement strand
ACATACAAAAATTCAGGGAATTCTCTACTACAAGGGCTGCATTACAGGAAATACTGAAAGCCATCAGCTTACCTAAAACAAAATGACCACAAAAATACATAATTAGGAGTAAGGTGACTATTAGGCAAATAGAAGCAGAGAAGTGCAGCTCTTATTAAGAACAACGTATTATAAGCTTAAACAATAAGAAGAGATTTGCTACAGCAAGATAGTAATGAACATTCAGCATACATAGGGACAAATTGAGATAACAATGACTGAAAAGGGAAGGATTCAAAGATCTAAATTCGCAAAGGGGAATGGAGATAAGCCACGCACAGAAGAAAATGGATACACACACACACACATACACACATTACATATATATATTACATGTATGTAATATATATGTAACATATATATGTATAATATATATGTGTGTGATATATACATATATCTATGTGTGTATTATGTATATATATATATATAACTATCCTTTATATATCCATAATAGTAACCAAACGCCAAAGGTTCAGAACTGAAGTATATAACATAAAACAAGAAGGACCAGAGGAAAACCCCAGAAAACCCACCCAAAATAAAGAAAACAGAAACACGAGGACAAGGAAGCAATGGAAACAACAAGCTACCAAAAAGCAAAAGATAAAATGTCTATTTCAATAATCACCCTAAATGTAAATGAACTAAACTCACCAATAAAAAAGCACAGAGTTGCAGATTGGATCAATAATCAAAAATCAACCATATGCTGCCTCCAGGAGACACATCTCAGTTCCAAATACAAATATAGACTCAAAGTGAAATGGCACTCAGAGAAAAGCAGGAGTAGTGGTAATAATGTCGAACAAAATAGACTTCAGAATAAAAAAGGTAAAGAAAGATACTGAGGCACACTTCATAATGATAAAGGGAATCACGCACCAAGAAGACATAACTCTTATTAATACCTATGCTCCCAATCAGGGAGCCCCAAAATATATAAAGCAATTTACTAACAGAACTAAAGGGAGAAACAGACCAAAACACTATTGTAGTAGGGGACCTAAATACCCCACTGTCAGATATAGACAGATCATCCAAACAGAAAATCAATAAGGAAATAACATCCTTAAATGACACATTAGACCAACTGGACATAATTGACATTTACAGAGCCTTTCATTCCAAAACAGTTGCTTATACATTCTTCTCTAGCGCACATGGAATATTCTCAAAAATTGACTACATACTGGGACACAGAGGTAGCCTTAACAAATATAAGAGAGTTAAAATCATACCAACCATATTCTCTGATCATAATGCTTTGAACTACAGATCAACTGCAAAAAGAAAGCGAGAAGAATCACAAATACATGGAGATTAAACAACATGCTACTGAGGAATAAATGAGTCAGAGAAGAAATGAAAAGAGAGATCAAGAGATCCATAGAAATGAATGATAACGATAGTACAACATATCAAAACTTTTGGGACACGGCAAAAGAGGTCATAAGAGGAAAGTTCACGTCATTACAGGCCTATCTCCAAAGACAAGAATGAGCCCAAGTAAAGAACCTAATACTTCATCTTAAAAAATTAGAAAAAGAAGAACAAGTGAAGCCTAAAGTCAGCAGAAGAAAAGAAATAGTCAAAATTAGAACATAAATAAATAAAATTGAAAACAAAACAAAAAATAGAAAAAAATAAAGGCAAAAAAGAACTAGTTCTTTGAGAAGGTTGATAAAATTGACAAACCCTTGGCTAGACTCACTAAG
>NW_006432463.1:0-867 GCF_000325575.1 Pteropus alecto | reverse complement strand
AATGTATGGTAGCTGAAGGAAACTGGACTTTGAGTTGTATACACACAATAGAATATACAGATGTCAAATGATAATGTACACCTGAAAATTTTATAATTGTATTAATCTATGTTACCCTAATAAACTTAATAAAAAGAAAATTAAAAAAAGAAATTAAAAATTCTTGGTCAAGTATATTTATAAAATGGTAGATTAAACAATATTAAACAGGTTTCCTGATTGTAGGTTATCTTAGATTCTTAAATAATACCCTGTAAATTCCTAGGAAGAAGATAGAGCCCATAGACCCCCACAGTTACAGGTATTGCTCTATCTCTACTCATTTTCCTTACCATCCTTCTTGTCTCTCAGAAAGGGTGGCCTTCTTCCTGGTAAAGGTTAGTCTTTCTACCTGCTCTCCAGTCTCTATCTCTGTCTCTTCAAGGACCTTGCTTCATAATCAGTATCTTATTTCTTGCCTCCTTTCTTTCAGCCTATCATGCTCGGTTTTCTCCTATTTAAACAAAATAATAATCCTTATACCTTATGCAAAAATGAACTCCAAATATATCGTGGACCTAAATGTAAGAGTAGTTTAAATTCTTAGAATAACACATAGAAGTAAATATTCATGACGTTGGTTAGGCAAAACTTTCTCAAGTACCTCAGCCATGTGACCTGTAATGACATTTTGGACAATGATGAACTAATGATGGTGGTCCCATGAGGTTATAATGGAGCTGAATTTCCTATAAGAAATGGAAAGATGTGTGGTTTAGTAGAAATTTTTTTCTTTGACAGGAACAACATCTGTGGAGCTTGCCAGTAGCTTCCGTTTCACTCAGCATCTTAGTTTTGAGTGCACAGATTACATCCCAATCAGTCAGC
>NW_006432462.1:119574-122524 GCF_000325575.1 Pteropus alecto | reverse complement strand
CAGTGGTCACGCTCGTGGATGAGAGGGCAGATTCCATGATTAGACACAGTGAAGTTGGTCATGGACCTCGCAGGTAATCTTTTTTTATTATGTCTTAGAATAAAAACCATAAAAGAACTTTGGGATCTAGAGTAAGGCAAAAATTCTTGATGACACCAGATGCACGATTTGTAATAGGAAAGATTAATACATTGGACCACAACAAAGTTAATATTTGGCTTTGCAAAAGTGTCTAAAAAAGATACAAAACAGCTAGCAGAAAGAACCAAATAGCCCTTAAACAACTAGTGTTCAGAGTATAAAAGGAACTCTCCAAAGTAAACAGTAAAAAGACAACAAAATGCAATGCATTGAGAACATGAAAAAGAGATGAGAACAGAGATTTTGTGGAAGAGAATCTAGAGTGACGGCAACGAGGACATGGGAAGCTATTCATCCTTAGCTATTAGCGAAATGCAAATGAAAAGCACAGTGCAGTATCTCTACAGGCCTATCAGAATGGCTAAATTCCAATAGAGACGACAGCCAGTTCCGGCAAGGATGGGGAAATCCAAGGTCACTCATGCACGGCCGGTGGAATGATACAGATACTCTGGAAAGTGTGGCAGCTTTAAAAAATGACAAAACTAAATCTGTGCCTACGCTCCATATGACCCAGCAATAACGTGTTGGCTATTTATTTCAGAAAACTACGAACTTACGTTAGCAGAAAAGTTCTCCAAATGTTCTCAGCGCCCTTGTGCCTAATGTCCCAAAGTGAGAACAACCGAGATGCCCCTCCACGGTGGATGCTTAAACAGACTGTGGTCCACCCAGACCATGGAATACCACTCAGCAAGGGGAAGCGGGGAACTTTTCATGCAACAACACTTTTGAGGAATCTACAGGGGATTATGCTGAGTGAAAAGGTCAATCCCAAAAGGTTAAATAATGTACAACTATATACCTTTATTTCTATCGATGTTTACTGCCAAGACAAAATGGAGAGTTGTTAAGATGTTCCCGGGGTGGGGGGCAGAAAGGGCATCTCGGAGGGAGGAGGGGGCTGTTGTTACTAGAGGACACACGGGGACCCTTGTGCTGATGGAAGTGTTTTGTGTTTTCATTTCATTGTTGGATACGTGAAGCTACACGTGGGATAAAATCACATAGATGTAAACATACACACAACAACTATCAAGAGAAAGAGGTAATGAAAAAGGAACAAAGAGCATGAGATACGGAAACACTGAAGAGTGAAACAGGATGTTAATGATGCAAATAAACAGATGCAGGAGCTGGGGGGGGCGGGGGCAGAGGAGCCTGAGGAGAAAGGCATGAGATACGGAAACACTGAAGAGTGAAACAGGACGTTAAGGATGCAAATAAACAGATGCAGGAGCTGGGGGCGCAGAGGGAGCCTGAGGAGAAACGACGCCTCCTCAGCACGCTCTCCCTCCGACCCAGCCTCCCTGTCACACTCTCGGCCACATCAGCTCCAAGTACCTCCACGTGCAGGTCCTGTGACCTGGTTCAGCTGCTCCCTGGGTTAATCTGTCAACAGTTCATCTGGAAAAGAGATACTCCAAATGAGAGAAAGGCAAGAAATGACATTCCTTCTCGAGACTTTGTGAAGGTCACTGGCCAGACTACTACTTCTTCCTCTGTTTTTGTTTACAACAGCCAAATTGAACATAATTGATATCCCAGAAGTACTTTTGATATACAATTTATGATCTGGCCTCAGAATCACCTAGCAATCTCTGAAAATTAAGCTGCAGGTATAGAATAGACAACGAAAGGGACACTTCTTCACACCGTTCACTCGTCACTGCCACATGACAAGAGCTGACCATGGCCTTCTGTTGAGACCCTGACTTTGTTTTCACCAGGACCTCTCCTTTGTGGTGTCTCAGGGAGGAGGTAGGATGATGAGATTAGCAAAGGGAAGAATCTTAGGTTTCAGTGTCCTGGGGAGGGAGAGACTCTCACCCTGAGTCCCTGAGTCACTTCCCCTTTGTATCCCTGTGGTATATATATATGGTTTGACCATCAAAGCTCTGAGCTGTACCACACTAATACTAAGCCTCGTCCTCAGGATGGAGTTTGGAGATGGTTAAGTAGCGGTCAGCCCCAGAGCTGGAGCCCAAGAAGCGATTGGAGATCCCGTCCCCCTTGCCGTGGCTTCCATCACTGTTAACCTTCTTCACATACTGAGGGGCCTTGCCTGCTTTCTGTTGATACCAATGAATGTAGAAGGTGCTGTGCTCACTGCTTAGAGTGCAGGCGAGCTTGGCCGAGGATCCCAGGGAGGCAGATGCAGATGGGGGCTGGCTCATAACGACCATAACACAGAAGCCTGGAAACAGATACAGAAATGAGGCTGGATGCACCAGAGTTGAAGCAAATGTCCCTCAGGACTGTGCTTAGAGGGGAATATCAGGCAGGGGAAACCCTGAGTGCCCTGGGACACTCTGACCTGTGGGGAAAACTAGGGACAGGAGGTAGATGGAAACGCTGTCCATGGTGGGAAGGAGTTTCCAGGCTCTCTGCCCTGAAGCCGCCCAGCTGGGACTGGCCTCTCCAAGCTCCTGTCTTATCCTCTCTGCTTGCAGCTCCAGAGGGAGGAATCTGAATGCAAATCTCATCTCTTCTTCCTCCAGTGCCTCTGTCTCCACTCTTGTCTGAGCTCTGAGCCTCGAGGCCTCATACTGGTAACTTCCTGAGGTCAGAAGGAGGGCAGGTGCGGGCTTCAGAGTGGAGAGTTCATTCTGTGCAACACAAATGTCTTCAAAGGGGCATCAGTCATGCCCTTTGCACTGAGCACAGCCCTGGGGAATTGGACCCCCTAGGGTCCTTAAACCAGGACCCACAGTGCCCCCTGGTGCCATCCTACATATGTAGCTAATTCAACAGAATGACTACTTTGGAGCCCTTAATGGATGCTGACTCTTGGTGTTTCTCCCGAAAC
>NW_006432462.1:95493-114263 GCF_000325575.1 Pteropus alecto | reverse complement strand
GATGGTTAAGTAGCAGTCAGCCCCAGAGCTGGAGCCCGAGAAGCGATCGGAGATCCCGTCCCCCTTGCCGTGGCTTCCATCACTGTTAACCTTCTTCACATACTGAGGGGCCTTCCCTGCTTTCTGTTGATACCAACGAATGAGAAGGTGCTGTGCTCACTGCTTAGAGTGCAGGCGAGCTTGGCCGAGGATCCCAGGGAGGCAGATGCAGATGGGGGCTGGCTCATAACGACCATAACACAGAAGCCTGGAAACAGATACAGAAATGAGGCTGGATGCAACAGAGTCAGAACAAATGTCCCTCAGGACTGTGCTTAGAGGGGAATATCAGGCAGGGGAAACCCTGAGTGCCCTGGGACACTCTGACCTGTGGGGAAAACTAGGGACAGGAGGTAGATGGAAACCCTGTCCATGGTGGGAAGGAGTTTCCAGGCTCTCTGCCCTGAAGCCGCCCAGCTGGGACTGGCCTCTCCAAGCTCCTGTCTTATCCTCTCTGCTTGCAGCTCCAGAGGGAGGAGCCTGAATGCAAATCTCTTCTCTTCTTCCTCCAGTGTGTCTGTCTCTGTCTCCACTCTTGTCTGAGCTCTGAGCCTCGGGGCCTCATGCTGGTAACTTCCTGAGGTCAGAAGGAGGGCAGGTGCGGGCTTCAGAGTGGAGAGTTCATTCTGTGCAACACAAATGTCTTCAAAGGGGCATCAGTCATGCCCTTTGCACTGAGCACAGCCCTGGGGAATTGGACCCCCTAGGGTCCTTAAACCAGGACCCACAGTGCCCCCTGGTGCCATCCTACATATGTAGCTAATTCAACAGAATGACTACTTTGGAGCCCTTAATGGATGCTGACTCTTGGTGTTTCTCCCGAACCCCCTCACTTGACATCATGATAACCCAACATCAACCCTCTGCTGAAGGCACAGCCTCTCCTTCAGTCTAATGAGGAGGTAGCCACCACTGTGAGGTTAATAAATTTTCCGAAATCCCCCAGACAGTGATGATGAGTCAAGATTCCAATCCAGGATAATGACCTCAGAGCCTGACTTTTGAGCCTCCATCCTGCCCTGCCCCTCACCATCCCCCATATCTTCTTCATCCCATTCCCCAGGACCCCTGAGTCCTTCCTGTCAAACCCTCTCTTCTGTATTCATGTGCTCTGTCCTCCCGGAGTCTGTTCTGAAGAACTCTCAGATCTTCACGGTGTTGGAATTTGCATCACCCAGAAACACGGGACTGCCTTTGGACAGAGGTGGGTACACTCACTCTGCTCCCTCCATGGTATACAACATAGGATACATGTCAGTGGGGCATTTGGAATCAGGTGACTGGCTGGCTTCCTCATGTCAAGCTTGTCTCCTGACAGATCAGAATTTCTTTTCTAACATGGTCAAGGCCATTGAGTTGCAACAACTGTCAGAATAGGAAGAGAAACTTTTAAGTTTAATAAATATGATCAGCAAGATGTATTTTTACCTAATATCCAGAGCTAACGTATTTGTTTTCAAACCTAGTACTGCTGAGAATATAATGTAACTAATTCATTTACAAATGCTGAAGACATACATAGAAATGAAGTGTGAAGCGCTGTGGTGATTGATACCTGTGCAGAGACAGAAACACCCCATGGCTCGCCCCTCAGAGTTGGGTCTAAAGAGATAATTGAAGATAAGATGTGGGCTACATGCTTCAGACATGCCCACTACTGTTCCCAGTTGGGCGAGTGACAAATGGCTTCTCTCCAACCTTCCTGCCCCGATACTTACACTCCTCACACGTCACACCTCAGAGTCTCCCCATGGAGTCCACTGGCCTTCCTGCTGGTCAGTTCTCACACCTGTGCTCTGGATCATGACAACATGGGAGATTAACTCTCAGTGCTGTCCAGGGAGAATTGACCTTCATAAACATGACCTGTCCTTGTGAATTAGGCAGGTAGATCCCTTTGTGGAAAATGGCTAGACTTCCAAATTCAATAAAATAGTCCTTATAATCCTCCTTCCCTCTAGATCACTGCACAAAATATAACTTTATGACTATGTGAGGTGTACGGAAATGATCTTCCCACTGAAAGGGATTTTTGTAGCAATATTTATTTAAAAATTTACTCGAACTATTGTCCTTTATTACACTGAGTAATAATAAAACTGTGTTTGATGGCTCAGATTCATCTTCAGAATTGTAGTTGTACTTAATATCTTGTCTTTGAAAGAAAGTAGTGTAGTGTGTACGGGGCGGGGGAGGGGAGCTCTATGGAGAGTAACCACACAGGATATCTGGTCATGAATTCTTAACTGGGCAGGTCATGATGGGTAGTCACACCCCAGGCATATGTCTTCTTTAGTAAAGGGATTAATTGTCTTAGGCAAGCCCTACCCATTGTTTCTGTGCATCTAGGTTAACACATCTTTGAAATAAACTGTAACCACTCTCAAGATAGCACATAATCTTGTTAACTATCCTCTAATCCAATCTCCTCCTTGTTTTTCCCACCTCCACGTAATCTTCCTTTCCTGCCCTCCTTGATTTTAAATGCACAAAAGAAGCCGTAAAACCATTATTCTTGGGGGAATTTGAGATCTTGCTCCCAGGATATATTATCAGTTTGGCTCAAATAAACTTATAAAAATTCTCCACGGGTTTGGATGTTTCATACGTTGACAGTAGAAACATGTTATAAAAATTTCCTCATTTCTACGTGCACGCGGTATTCTTTGTTTGGTGAAAAGTGGAGCAGCTGTTTCTCCCTAGCAAGGCATGATGGTCATGAGACTGTACCCTCCATCACCCCCTGGTAGCCATAAGGTTATACTGCAGGGACAGTTACCCCAAAGACATCTCATCCATCTCATCCACAAGCCACATGCACCTGTTGAGAATGAAATATGGATCGTCCCAGTAGATATGTGCTGTAGTTCTGAAATACCCACTAGATTTCAAAGACTTAGTATAAGTATAATGTACAATGTTTAATTTTTGTATTTAATTCATACTGAAATATTTTCAACTAACTGAATTAAAATATATTATGAAAACTAATTCAGACTGTTTCACCTAATCTCCTAAAAGTAGCTACTGTAAAATTTTAAATAACATATGTGGTTCAAATTTTATTTCTGTTAGACAGGACGTCACTGCAAAGCCACTTGCTTTTGAAAAAAGAGAGAGAACTTTCTGGCACCTCATGGACAGGCCAACTCTTAGCTTTGAAAGCAGAGTGAGAAGCCACAGGCTGGTGGTGAAGAACAAGAACCGTGGGGTCAAAGACCTCAGTTTGCTGCTGGGCCAGCTGCTTTCTAGTGCTGATCTCAAACAAGGAACACATCCCTCTATGTCTCAGCTTCCACATCTGTAAAATGAGGAGGTGATGAGGAAGCTTGCTCATATAGCATCTGTAATTAAACAATTTAGTAAATGTGAAGCCCTATATTGTGAGCTGGTCTTGCAACTAACACAATTTGAGTACAAAGCCCCAAGAACCAGGGGAGCTGATAATGTAAATTTAAGTATGAGATCAGGAGATGATGAGATGAGATGTCCCAGCTCAATCAGCAAGACAGGAAAAGAGGTGAATTCCTTCTTTCTTTGCCTTTTGTTCTACTCAAGTTTTCAATGAATTACATGGGCCCAATCACATGGGGGTGCGCAATCCATCTACTTACTGAGTCCACCAACTCAAATGCTAGTCTCATCCAGGAATATCCTCATAAGTGCACCCAGAAATAATGTTTAAAATATGAGCCCTCCATAGCCCACTCAAATTAACCATAAAATAATCATCACAGTGAACATCTATCCTGATTTGCCTGAGAATGAGGACCTTTCTCAGATATGGTACTTTTAGTCCTAAAACTGGGAAAATGCTAGCCAAATGGGCAGAGTTGGTTACGGTCTAGGTTTTGTGTTGCCTAAACATAGGTTCATTCAGATGTTTGAACAGTTCTTGGTACATATATGTGTGTGTGTGCGTGTGTGTGTGTATATATATATATATATATATACACACACAAGCAAGAAGAAATTAGTAAAGTATGGCAGTGAAGACCATAAAAATTTGGTATGAGTCATTCTTCTAAGTACATGCACACACTATATATACACATATATATATACATATACATATATATATACACATGCGCACACACACATATATGTACACATATATATATATATTCATAATAGCTAAAACTCCAGCTAGAAATTGGGTTGGCTCATCATAGAAAACAGATACATTGAGGATCCTTGAAAAGATGGGGACACTCCCACAAATATCTTTTCCCTTGTGAAAAAAAAAGGAGTCATTTTGGGAAGAGTCCAGCCTGATGGGGAGACAGGCATTGTAGCTGAGCCCCTTGTGATTTTAATGCCCCTAGTATTTCCGGCAGCTAAAATCAAATAATTTAATTCTTCATTAGGTCTTTGTTCTTAACCACTCTTTCTGCTCAATTCTTTTGGTTTTCATGAATGTAGGCTTAAGTTGCATATGCGATGTCTCTTTGTCAAACAGGAAGAGATAACCTGAGGGTTGTGAGGAAATTTATGAATTTGCTTTGAAGAAGGAAAGAATGTCTCCAAGGTAGCCGCAATTGGGAGTCTAGTACAAAAAAGCATTACCTGTGACTAAAGGAACACAGATTTCTTTACAGTTCCCTGGAACTCCCCTCCCCTACTCCCTAGCTGCATAAAAACTCTCTATTTTTGCTTTCTGGGAGAGATAGATTTGAGAGATCTTTTTCTCCCATCCTCTTGCTTTAGCCAAATTGAATAAGCCTTTCTCTATCTCCAAGCATTGGTTTCTCAATGTTTTGGCTTACTAGGACATCTGTCATAAGAACTTAAAGTTTGGGAGGTAACTCTGCAACAGCATGTGCAGAGCTGCTTCTAGATTAAAAGTTCATTGATTTAAAAGGAGTGGAAATTTTACATAAAACGGAATTGCAATTGAAATTCTTTCCTGTTCAGCTTCCTTGGATATGGGGTCAAAATGAGATATCCTAAAAGAAAAAGAACATCCAACCCTTTCGCCTCAGTCTCTCAGCAACATCTTCATCTTTTCTTAGTTGTTCTTTTTTCAGCAACAGATGTGTAAAGGAATAACCCACTGAGAAGAGCCACCCTGATGAGAGAGCGTGGGAGACACGGAACTGAATAAGACAACATTATGACTGGAGAACTAAATCCAACATGGTCTGCACTGATGTGGGGGACCAAGGCATTTAAAGCGAGGATTTTCCAATTAGGCTCCCAGTCAAGATGGCGGAGTATATAAATGCTGTGCTTGCCTCCTCCCACGACCATATCAAAATTATATCTAAACTACAAACATCATTGAGAATCACTGAAAGACTAGTTGAAGTCCTGTAATTAAAGATATACAGAAGAAGCCACACTGAGCTTGGTAAGAGCATTGGAGACACAGAACAGGCTGGTCACACACCCACATGTGGTAGTTAAAAATCAGGAGGGATATCTCAACTACAGAGGTCCCCTCTGAGGATCAAGGCATTCTGGCCCCACACCAGGCTTCCCAGCACAGAGTTCCAGTCCCAGAAAGAGAAGTCTCCACAACTTCTGGCTGTGAAAAACAGTGGATATTGTGGCTAAATGAGACAGAGGGCTGCTGGAGTATAAGATGTTCCTCTTAAAGGGCCCATACACAGACTTACTTAATGACAGACTCACTCACTCTGAGCTCCAGCTCTGCGGCAGCAGATTGAGAGGGGCCAAGGACATACAAGGAGGAACTGAATTGTTTGGCTTCCAGGTGAGGACTGGAGGGACAGCTTCCTCTCAGACAGAAGTGTTGGCAGAAGCCATGGTTCCTTTGTTGAACCCTCCCTCCACTAGCTTGCATGTGCAGGTGGACGCCATATCTGAGCTTCCGTCAACCTAGCTAACACTGTTTGCCCTGCCCTGGTGATTCCCTGATACCCTGTGCCACCCAAATTGCAGGCCCACTCAAGCCACTTCCAGTGATTTTCCACACAAATGGCCTATTTTGGCTCATACTGCAAGCTTTCCTAAAATATCTCAAAGATTTGCAAAGCCCAAACAAGCAGCATCTGGCCTTTGTGTGCCCTGTACCTTTTGCTGAACAGCCCTAAGCTCAATACTAGTGGCAGCTGGCCTCAGTTCACATCTTAGCATCTCCCAGGCACCTCCACGCCCAGATGGTGGCAACCATCTGAAGAACACTTTGTAGCTCATACTAAGTGGCCCTGGACAGGCACAGACTGTGACTGACCTTGGCCTGCAACAGAGCTCCTCCTAAGATGTCCCCAAACCAACACACCCACTGGCCAGCTTCAGACCACACCAGGGCACTACCCAACTACCTCCACAAATCACACACCCAAAGGGCAGACTTGACAGGCACTAGAGCTCCTTTAAAGCAAATCCTGCACAACAATTTTTCCACTGTAGTCACAGCCAGTTCTCACAACTAATTAGCCTGAAAGTCAGTCTCTCTCATCGACATGCCAACAGCAATCAAGGCTCAACTACAACAGGAGGGCACACACAACCCACACAAGGAACACACCTGGAGTACCTGGTTCAGTTGATCAGGGAGACTGCACCACTGGGCTTCACAGGACACCTACTACATAAGGTCACTCTACCAAGACCAGGAGATGTAGCAGTTCTACCTAATACATAGAAACAAATACAGGAAGGCAGCCAAAATGAGAAGACAAAGAAACATGTTCCAAATTAAAGAACAGAACAAAACTCCAGAAAAAGAACTAAACAAAATGAAGAAAAGCAATCTACTGGAAGCAGAGTTCAAAACACTAGTTATAAGGATGTTCAATGATCTCAGTGAGAACTTCAACAAAGAAATAGGAAACATAAAAATGAAGATAGAGAACATAAAAAATAACCAGTCAGAAATAAATAATAACTAAAATGAAGACTACATTACAGGGAATCAACAGTGGATTAGACAAAGTGGAAGACTGAATCAGCAATTTGAAAGATAAGATAGCAGAAAACACTCAATTAGAACAGCAACAAGAAAAAATAATTTTTAAAAATGAGGCTAGTTTAAGTGACCTCTGGGACAACATCAAGCGTACCAACATTCACATCATAAAGGTACCAGAAAGAGCAGAGAGAAAGCAAGGAATTAAAAATCTATTTAAAAACATAATGGTAGAAAACTTCCCTAACCTGGCAAAGGAAATAGACATACAAGCCCAGGAAGAGCAGAGACTCCCAAATAAGTTGAACTTAAAGAGGCCCACACCAAAACACATTATAATTAAAACACCAAAAGTTAAAGACAAAGAGGGAATCTTAAAAGTAGCAAGAGAAAACCAGTTACCTACAAGGGAGTTCACATAAGACTGTTAGCTGGTTTTTCAACAGAAACTTTCCAGGCTAGAAGGGATTGGCAGGAAATAGTCAAAGTGATGAAAAGTAAAGAACTACAAGCAAGATTACTCCACCTAGAAAAGCTATCATTTAGAATTAAAAGACAAAAAACAAACAAACAAACAAACAAAAAAACACCCAGAGCTCTCCAGACAAGCACCAAACCAGTATTACAAAGAATGTTAAAGGAACTTCTTTAAGAAGAAGAAGGGGAAAAAAAGATCAAAAATGTAAAAAATAAAATGGCAATAACTACATTCTTGTCAATAATTACTTTAAATGTAAATGGATTAAATGCTTTAATCAAAAGACATAGGTAGGTGGTTGAATGTATAAGAAAATAAGACTCTTAAATATGCTGCCTACATGAGACTCATTTCAGATCAAAAGGCACACATAGACTGAAAGTAAAGAGATGGAAAAAGATATTTCATAAAAACAAAAAGAAAAAAAAATCTGGTGTTGCAATACTTATGCCAGACAAAATAGACTTTAAAACAAAGGCTATAACGAGACAAAAAAAGGATCCAGTAATCCCACTGCTGGATATTTATCTGAAGAAACCCAAAGCACTACACCCATATGTTCATTGCAGCATTATTTACAATATCTAAGATATGGAGGCAACCTACTGTATATCAATATATGAGTGCATAAAGAAGACGTGATACATATACACAATGGAATATTACTCAGCCGTTAAAAAAAAATGAAATCTTACCATTTGCGACAACATGGATGGACCTAAAGGGTATTATGGTACATGAAATAAGTCAGACAGAGAAAAACAAATATCTTATGATTTCATTTATATGAGGACTCTGGAGAACAGGATAAATGAACAGACAAAACAGAAACAATCTCATAGATACAGAGAGCATTTTGATGGTTTCTAGACTGAGCAGGGGATTGGAGGGATGGGTGAAGTGAGAGAGGGGATTAAGAGGTACAAATTGATAGTTACAGAATAGTCATGGGGATGTAGAGTATAGCATGAGGAATATGGCCAGTAGTGTTGTAATAAATATGTATGTTGTCAAATAGGAATTAGATTTATTGGGGTGATTGCTTTGTAAGTTTTACAAATGTCTAATCATTGTGTTGTACACCTAAACCCAATATAATATTACATGTCAACTGTAATTGAAAAATAAAAATTATTACAAAAATAATGTTAGACTATAAAAAAATAATAAAGTGAGAATTTTCCTGAGGACTGTGAAAACTGCCCCAAACATATATCTCTTTGTCTTTCTTATACTGCAATTGAGGAGTTGGAAAGGGTTGCATATTCTGAAACTATGACATACAGGCTAAGAAAACTGTCATTGTCCCAAAACAAAAAAACAGAGAGTAGGTTGCATTTTGGATGTTAAGGTGGGAGAGCAGAGAGACACGGAGAGAACTGATCCTCAAGGCCATGGTGCATGAAGCCCCTTCTGCTCAGGGTGGGGAAGCATCTCTAGAGCAAGAAGAGACCCTGTGAGCACAAGGCAGGTTTTGGACTCACTTCCCCATGAACTTGCACCACTGTGGGAAGTGCTACTGCCCGCATATGAGAAACAGTGATAATCAGCCTCGTCCTCAGGCTGAAGCCTGGAGATGATCAGCAAGGCTGTGTTGCCAGACTTGGAGCCAGAGAAGCGATCAGGGATTCCAGAGGGCCGAGTGTTGACATTATAAATCAAGAGTTTGGGGGTCGTGCCTGAGCGCTGTTGGTACCAGGAGACATCATTATATCTCCCAATGTCATTGCTGCTGCCAGCACAGGAGATGGTGACCGTCTGTCCCAGAGCCCCGGACACTGAGGAAGGCTGAGTCAGGGCAGACTGGGCCCAGGACCCTGAAAAAGGCAAAAATACACTCTTGTGAGGTCAGTGTTAGGGACCAGGTAAGCCTGAGGAAGGAGAGACAAAGGAACAGCCCAGATGTCCCCATGGGCCCTTCCCTGGAGGCCTCACCTGTGCCCTGAGAGAGGAGGCTGAAGAGGAGCAGAGCCCAGGCCATGGTCGAGATGCCCTAAGAGAGTTCCCTCTGAGCCCCCAGCCTTGAGCCTGGCTCCCCAGACCTCTCTTATCCCCTTCTCCTGCCTCAGAGGAGGGAGGGGCCTCCATGCAAATTTCCTTCTTGTACCTGCCTCTCCTCAGCCCCCTCAAACCTGGCACTTGATTTCTACAGCTGTTTCTACATCCTTGGATAGGAGAAGGTAGGTGAAAGGAAGAAAACACTTTGACAAGTATATTCTGAGGGACACAAACACCTAATGTTTATACCTGATTTACAAGGGAGAAAGGTCTGCTGAAGTCTTTCATGTAAATGAGGTCCTGGACCTTCAGTGTCCCTGCTGTGAGGTGACTTTGTATCTCTGTGACTCTCTCAAGCTGAGGACACACTCGGCAGCACCCTCAGCTGGGAGCCAATCTTCAGAGTCTCACTGCTGTTAGGAAAGTTTCTCTGCTTACACCTGGGACACACCTGCTGTTGGGAGGTGGTGGGTGGTTGGATCTCCCCTAGGTGCACCATCTTGTCACCATCTTCACCCCCACTTGTTTGTGCTGAAGCCTCTGCAGCACCATAACCTACGGTCTGATCAGTTCCTCCCAAGCCCTTACCCACAGGCCACACAGAGTATCCAGGTATACACGTGAGGGAGCCCGTGGGGGGACCAAGGAGCATCTACCAGAAGCCACTATGCTGAATCCATCTCTGCTTCTCCCCATTCTGCCATTTGAATCTTGTTTGTACAAGTGACTTGTATTTTCTCAACTTCCAACTGTCAACATGAGAAATGAGGACTATACGCCCACCGGCTGTTGTATGTCACCTGAGACTAATGAAAGAGGAAGGTGAAGGTTTGATAATGGCGCATTTGTATGTCAGCAACAGTGATATTTACCAATAACTTTATATTATTCAAAGATGACATTCCGTCTATCTTGGCTTTATTGGTCTGAAAACAAAGATGGATTCCTGCACGTATTTTTCCACCTCAACATTTACACAGGCCAAGATAAAATGATTTCTCAAACACGAGGACACAAAAGAACCGTTGTGTAAATATTTCTTTCTGTTTCTTTCCTTAAATTGTGTTTAAAACTCTTGTTCTTTCCTGTTTTTCAACTGCCAATGGTTCAAAGTGATTTAATTTTTCACAACAAATACAGTTTTTCAGGTCGGAGCTCCATTTATGATGCAAGAAGCATGTGCCACCTTTTTCCAGCATAAAATACAGCTCTAAAACCTGGAGAGAATTCATGGAGGAGTTATTTGAGTGCCTACAAAGTTAACCACACAAAGCAGATTGGGGAAGACGCTGGCATTCGAAAGATCATTGAACATTGGGTGAGTGCCCCATTTTTCCTTCAGGGCCTGGACTCAAGGCAGCTGGAAGGCTAGAAGGGGCACTAGAGAGACATAGACAGAGCTTCAGGATGTGTTCCCTTGTCCACACTTCGGGAGGAGAAAGAGAACTCCTAATGCTCAGAGAAAATTGAAGATCTTCACATTTTCTTTTCTTTTGTTTTTTCTCTCTCTATTTCCCATGCCCGAAGCCCCAGGTGAATCTCCTGTGTTGTCAGCAATGACGACAGTGGTCGTGGACCTTGCCTTTCTATTTCAGAGCTGTTTCTAAGAGCGTGGCACAGAAACACATTGCTTCTCTTGCAGTTTATACTTCTGCCTCTTGAAACAGACATAGACACTGACACAGCAAGAGGCCATCAGTACGAGGGAACTAAATTGACAATTTTTTTTTGTCCAGAAAACCAAAAAAGGCAACGCCAGGGAACCAGAAGTTCTTGGGCGATTGTGCAGAGACATAAGCTTGAGAAAGTCATTCTGATAATTGTTTATGATTCTTAGTCTTCACTCTGAGCTGAGCTGGCACAGATTCTAATAAGTTATAAAGATATTGGGAAAATGTTTAAGAAATTGTCAACTACCTGGAACCCAGATGGACCATCGTGTAGCTCACACTTAGATCCATCCAAATACCAAGTCAAAAGTTTTGTAGATTTTATAGATTGAACTGATAGAAACCACAGAATTCTGGGTGGAATTGGCAGCCTGTACTTAACTGGGCAGATTGTCTGCTGAAACGAAAATATCAAGATAGGATTAAAACAAGATCCATAGTTTCATCACATAATGTTGGGTATATCCAGGATAGAATCCAAAATCACTTGCATATGGAAAACCAGGAAAACTCAACTACATAGAAATGACAATTATAGAGTCTAACTTAAACATGACGGATACATTGGGAATATGTCACAAAGACTTTAAACCAGCTTTAAAAAAATAATACCAGAGATATGAACAAAATCTCTTGAAATAAATAGAGAGATAGAAAGTGTCAGCCAAGAAATAGAAGATAAAATGAAGCACAAACTAGAATTAGCACAGATGAAAACTATACTAGATGGGACTAACGGCAGATTGGGCATTGAAAATAAAAGATGTATGACCTCGAAGTCATAACAATGAGAATTGACTAGTGTAAAGCACATGAAGAGAAAATAAATTAAAATATATATATATATATCACCAATAAATATAGGACCAAGTCAACTGACCTAATATACATATTATTGGAGTTTCTGAAAGAGAAGACAGAATGATGGAAAGAAACACATATATCCAGAAGCTCAACCAACCCCAGCCACTAGAGATGTGAAGAAAACCACTTTAAGACTCATTATCATCAATTCTTATTTGCGTGGACACATTTCCAGATCCCTCTTTGGCTTCCCTCATTGATTATTGATTTATTACTAAAATGTCAACTAGACAAGTCTGTTCTCTGACAAACCTATCACATCTTTTCTTTCTCTCTCTCCCTCTCCCCACCTTCAAGACACAAACTCCAGTCACAAGAGAATTCTCACTGTCTGTCGTGAAATTGAAAGGATACACAACTATGTTTGTTCTTTCCTAAACCCCACTAAAACTGTACTGAGTGTTATAGCCATATGTTAGAGTTTTATGTAAGAGACCAAGGAACAGGGAAGTAGAAAACAACACAAACTTGGAAGCCAGGATGCATGTTGACAAGCGGTAACTGACTTAGACCTGACAGAGCCCCATCCCAAGTTTGCAATGGTTCCAACCTGAAATATCATATTTTCTTTTCATTCTGTTGTGAGTAGGAAGTGAGGAGCTGAGATGAATGAAAACATTAGAAAAATTAGGAGCTATTACAGGTCCTCTCTCCTCCTAGTAGTGAGAGTGGTAGACAGACCACTGCCCACCAGCCTTTCCCTGCAGAGGATGAAACTCAGTTCTCTGGATGAGGGAGGCCAGGCAGAGTTGAGTCTGAAGGTGTCATGAAGAGAACCCTACGTGCCTCATGTGTATTGTATCCTCTGCCACCTCTTTCTAAAGGTCATCTCCCACTGATACCTTTCTCTAGTAGGCAACAGATGACTGATTCATCTATGATTAACTGACATATCCCAGGTGCAGACAACTGTGTTACCATCCTGTAACATTTGGTAATGTGTGGCCTGGATTCTAACTTATAGTTCCTTGACCGCACTAGGCTTGTCTTGACATGAGCCGTTCTCCAGTGTCCAGACTGGCCAAGAATAATTTTTTTCTCTTCCTCCCAGTGAAATGATCTCAGGTGACCCCTAGAGTCCATGCTGAACTGTGTAACAAAAAACGTGGGCCTC
Organism: Pteropus alecto; assembly: GCF_000325575.1. Taxonomy (NCBI): domain Eukaryota; kingdom Metazoa; phylum Chordata; class Mammalia; order Chiroptera; family Pteropodidae; genus Pteropus; species Pteropus alecto. The sequence continues at coordinate 101,226 of NW_006432462.1, read as the reverse complement.
TGATCTCCTGCAATTAGTTCTGCTAGAGAGCCAGGATCTGGCCACCTCCAGCAAGACCAGACCCAACTCTAGGATCCCTTCTCTCTCTTCTGGGGTCTTGTCTGCTGTCTTCAGGCTCCAATAAATCCCAGGGAAGAGATTGAGCTTGAGCCACTGTTAGTGTAAATGTCTCCTGGGGCCTCACCTGATAGACACATTATCCTTTTCTCACTCAGTTGTTGTGTTGCTTGTTCCCATTGTCTCAAAAATATGTTGTTTGGGGATGCAGACCTAGAAAGGTATGGGCAAGGAATGAAAGAAAAGCAATAGAGGGGTTAATACCGAAGCCAACATAGTAGCTAATTGGGGGAGTGGGATAGATGGATATGCTTTGGATGGTTTCCATTTCTTCTTCTTCTTCTTCTTCTTCTTCTTCTTCTTCTTCTTCTTCTTCTTCTTCTTCTTCTTCTTCTTCTTCTTCTTCTTCTTCTTCTTCTGCTTCTGTTTCTGCTTCTTCTTCTTCTTCTTCTTCTTCTTCTTCTTCTTCTTCTTCTTCTTCTTCTTCTTCTTCTTCCTCATTTTATGCACTCTTCTTTAGAAACGATGCATTTCAGAATGGAAGGAAAGCTGAAACGTACCTGAATTCTTTTCTTTTCCTTAGGTACACAGAAAAAAACTCAGGACGAATGCAGGATGTGGAGAGTTTTTGTGACAAACCACAAGTACAAGGTGAAAAACCTACCCTTGTAGACTTTTGGAGGTAATAGAAGCAGTCATCTAGAACATTTGACAAAGACACTGGAAAAGAAAAAGAAAGAGCCAATAGCAGGATAAAGCCCCCTCACTCATTTAATGAAGCTGAGGCTTTGACCCCCTCTGTCCCTTCTCTAGCATGTCCAGGACACGTTCAAACAACAGGTAGAAAAGAAAGAAAGATGCCCCTTAATGGGGAATCCTCAAGAGGTGCTAGGATGAGATAAAAATGAAGTCTTGACTGCCTCCTAAATATCTCTCTGAGAAAAAGTATTATATTTTTATTTCCTCATGTGAAGTGATGGGAACCTAGGATTTTCATGCCCTAGATCCTGAAAGAACCACTCTGGCTTTGAGAAGAAAAGACAGAAAAATTAATGAGATTCCATCAATTGATTCATAGAAAAATAAAATGAGGCATATCTATACAATGTACTATTATTTGGCATGAGAAGGGATGAAATCTTGACATATGTTTCAACATGAATGGACCTTGAAAACACTTTAATAAATGAGAGAAATCAAACACAAAGGACCACATAGCATGTGATCCATTTATGTAAAATGTCCAGAATAGGCAAATCCATAAAGACATAAAGTAAAATAATAGTTGCTAGGGGATGAGAAAAGAAGGACATGGGGAGTTACTGCTAATGGATGAAGTGTTACTTTCATGGGAATAAAAACATTCTGGAATTATAGAGTGTAATACATGCACACACTTGTGAAGATAGTAAAAAATCAATAAATCATAGACTTTAAAATGATGAATATTATGGAATGTGAATGTTGGTGAATATAACTTACTCTTAAATGATTCCAAAAAAATGAATGTTATATGTTTGTTATATATTCATATTTATGTATCTGTATATACCTATACATATATACACATACAAAACATATATACACAGGTAACACATACACATACATATTCATATCCATATATAAGCTGAGAGAGAGATGAAAAATAAAGAAATACAATGAAACAGAAATATGATAAAATATTAATAATTGGTGGATCAATGAGAAGGATAAATAAGAGTTCTTTTATTATCTTGAGATTATTAAGTTTGCAGTTATTTCAAAATAAAATAATAACAAGGGAAAGAAAGGAAAGCCTGAGTTTAGGAGTGAAGGGACTTGACTGAACTCAGAAGAGGTTTTGGTCTCACTTCCCCCTGCACTTGGATCACTGTGGAGAGTGCTACCGCTTCTATACGAGCAACAGTAATAATCAGCCTCATCTTCAGGTTGGAGCCCAGAGATAGTCAAGGAGGCCGTGGTGCCAGACTTGGAGCCAGAGAAGCGATCAGGGATTCCAGAGGGCCGAGCGTTGACTCTATAAATCAGGAGTTTGGGGGTCGTGCCTGAGCGCTGTTGGTACCAGGAGACATCATTATATCTCCCAATGTCATTGCTGCTGCCAGCACAGGAGATGGTGACCGTCTGTCCCAGAGCCCCGGACACTGAGGAAGCACCTGGGGGAGATCCAACCGCTCACCACCCCTCAATAGCAGGTGGGGCCCAGATGAGCCTGAAGAGAAGACAAAGGATCAGCTCTGATGTCCCTGTGGTCCCTTCCCTGGAGGCCTCACCTGTGCCCTGAGAGAGGAGGCTGAAGAGGAGCAGAGCCCAGGCCATGGTCGAGATGCCCTAAGAGAGTTCCCTCTGAGCCCCCAGCCCTGAGCCTGGCTCCCCAGACCTCTCTTATCCCCTTCTCCTGCCTCAGAGGAGGGAGGGGCCTCCATGCAAATTTCCTTCTTGTACCTGCCTCTCCTCAGCCCCCTCAAACCTGGCACTTGATTTCTACAGCTGTTTCTACATCCTTGGATAGGAGAAGGTAGGTGAACGGAAGAAAACACTTTGACAAGTATACTCTGAGGGACACAAACACCTAATGTTTATACCTAATTTACAAAGGAGAAAGATCTGCTGAAGTCCTTCATGTAAATGAGGTCCTGGACCTTCAGTGTCCCTGCTGTGAGGTGACTTTGTGTCTCTGTGACCCTCTCAAGCTGAGGACACACTCGGCAACACCGTCAGCTGGGTGCCTACTGCCTCTCCTGACTCCATTCTGATCTGGCTCTCAATTCTAGATGTTTCTGCATCCCTGGACAGCAGAGTTAATTTGAGAAAATTGAAACTCTTTGATATGATTTTTCTTGCTCAAGGCACACTGAAACCATTATTAGTGTCATCCTTGGATGTCCCTGTCTTTTCTACTCTGGGAGTCAGGGTGGTTCTTGGCTGGGGTATCCAGGGCCTTTCCCTTCAAGATGTCTAGGAGTGGGGTGAAGTTAGGGTCTGAGATTGCCTAGGAGAAATCCAATCATGCTACCCAAGGACCACAGGTAAAGCTGGGATCTCTTATTCCTCTTTAGCCCTTCCTTGGTTCTCCTCAGATTAAATGAGCCCTTGTGCATCTTTCGTTCCAATCTCTACAGTGTCTGAGGCCCAGTGACTTTTATTGTCACTTGTATAGGTAGAAATATTGGGACGCAACAGATACAGGAAATCTCCTTTCCCCCAAGTCCTATTAGGAGGGTCTCAGAGTAAACACCTATTAAGACTTCATTCAGGTCAGGGTGTAAACCACAGCCAGTGCCTTCCCCAAATCCAGCCAATTCTGCCCCCTGGTGGCCTCAGTTGATGCAACCCAAGCACCAGAGAAGGAAGCTGAATGGGAGCTAGAAAAATCTGCTCTTCTCTCCTCTCCTCTTTTCTTCTCCTTTCAGCTCAGGACCAGGCAGGTCCCCAGATCCCTCTTTCATCCACCCGAGTTCATTTTTCCACCTTCCCTTAAAATGGAAAGTGTCAACTGCTAAACCGGGTAGCTCAGGCTCTTCCCTGAGCACCACGGTGTTTGTCACAGAGCATCTTGTCCTAGGCTTAATAATGCAGTTCTTGGCCTCGGTTGAGGAAACATGAGATGTGAAATAAAATCAACTCCAATTGACAAAGGGAAGACAGAATGGCTACCCACAATGTTGAAGGCAAAATATCCATGAAAGAGAGAGGGCTCAGTAGGATTGATTATCTCTGAATGGAAAGCAGGAAGCAGCATTCTTGTGTTGAGATTCTGGGAGGTGACAAGTCAGGATTGGCCAAAGGGCCCAACACCAAGATCTCTCGTCAGAGTGTGTCTGCCTGTCACACAGAACACAAAATGTTCTACCTTATGCCCTCTATGTAGCACGTTGAGATACTCTCACCTCAGAACTATGTGTCTTCTTGAGGCAAAATCTCCTCCATCCATAGAGAGATGATTAGCCTGGTTTGTTCTTCTAGAAAGAGTTGGATTTTGAGAAAAGACAAATCAGGACTGTCTGATCCTGGCCGGAGTGGAAGTGGAAATGTCCTCAGGAAATGACTGGGAGTTCTACGAATAAAAATGCCCTGAAGAACCTATTTTAGTGTCGTCATTCATACCACATCACAGACATTTCCAAGAGCAAAGAGAGGTGACATCCTGGGCAAGGGAGAGCAGAGAGTCATGGCAGCCTCTGGCATTGGGGGAGAGGACATAGGTGGTGGGAGGAAGTGACAATTTTATATCTGAGACAATGGTTTCATTGTTTGTACTTTAAACATTTATGTGCTATATTACATTAAATGATTTAGATAATAATGTCCTTGGTGTAAGATAATAGTAAAATGGCCGTAAGTCAATGAACTGCTCAGAAATCCATCAGACTGGGCCTGTGGAGTGAGTAGACTAGATCCTTGTCTCCTGGGAAAACCACTGAGAGATCCCCTGGGTACATTCCAGATATCCACGTCCTTCCTGCAAGAAGCAAACTTGTGATCTTCATGAGATTCCACTTTGTCCTCTGTTCCCTGTTCTATTAGTACCAGGAACCACTCAGAGTACCCAGGCTGCAGGAATTCCCATTCTCATTTAAAATTGTTCTGTATGTGTGTGCCTGCTAGATAAGATGCGACATGGAAACGCTAAGCATGACTGCCCCAAAGGAGCAAAAGAGCACTGGCAGATGATATGATTAGTAACCAATAAAGCCAAAGCATGCAAATTAAAAATATACAAATATTAATTCCTGAATTCCTATCTTTTATGCAGAAATAATTATAATGATTATTTAAACAGTAGCAATTAAAAATGTATATATATAACATCCACAAGAGGTGCAGTAGAAAATGAGTGGCCTCTGACCCCAAGATTCTATGGACACATGAAAGTAAGTAACTGTCTGTGGTGCCGAGTCCGATTGCATCAAACAGAAAAAACATTGGTGGATATTTTGACCATAGTGACACCTAAAACATTTCAAATCTTGTCCATCAAAAATGACCCTTCTGTCCTCATCTTAAAAAAAGAAAAAACTAAATAGGAATACTGTCGCATGATTTGAGAAAATGAAGGAGGCAATTTCTACAGTCTGAGACTGAGACTCCACATACACAAGAAACAAAGTACGCTGGTAGCTCCAGAAAGGTCATATTAGAGAGATCCTGCTCACTCTGCATGTAGTTACTGGTTCTGGTTGTAATTATTACTATTATAAAATAGTAACTACCTTCTCAAAAGGAAATTGTGAGAGAAGAAACACTAAAAAAGGTAATGGTGGCTCTCACAGTCCTATGAACATCGAAATAAATTGTAAATGGTCCTATTATTACAGTCAGGGAGCAGGACATATATCAGATGCCACGTGGATCACCAGAGCAGTGGTCTCTCTGCTTCCCATTGGTTTTCTACACAAGGACATTCACACACACACACACACACACACACACACACACACACGCACATCCTATGGGAAGGTGCTGTCTCTGACCAGCATTACACACACAACTGCCACCTAGAACCTTATTCTCCGTCCATTTCCACTGTGCTATGACCCAGCTAGGTAGGGGTCCATGGGTGTCACTGTTGCACCTTGGATGATTAAAGAATGAAGGTACTGACTCTTCACAGGGAAAGAAAGAAGTAATTAGAAAGATCTGAAAAAAAAAAACAATGTAAACAGAAAACATTAT
>NW_006432462.1:80103-94864 GCF_000325575.1 Pteropus alecto | reverse complement strand
GTTCTCATTCCTGAGTCATTTCTGAAGAACTGAATCCAGCCATTCTTGGGAGACCAAGAGATTTAAGGTGAGGATTTCCTTGAGGACTGCGGGATACATATACAACAAGCAGAACCACATCACCAAACTAAAACTTAATACCTAACCTAATCTCAATTTCGGCCTCTCCCAGGAGTAGAAATTTAAACCAAGCAGTCCAAAATTTCCTGGTCAGCTCTAGTGAGGTAATCTACCTTCCCCTCAGGAAAGGTGTGCTTGCCTGAAATAATCTACTTTTTTAACTTCTTAGTTCTGCCTTCTTTCTACCTATAAAAAAAAAAACTTCCATTTTGTTCTTCTAGCTGCTACATGAGATGCTGATGAATTCCTAAGTCATGTAATAAAACATTGACTCGGTAGAATGTTGTTCTTTAACACTTCTAAGCCTCTCTATGCTCCTTTCACTTTGTCCACCAGCTTCTTCCAGAATGGGATGTGTTGCCTGTCACACCTGGTGGTCTAAACCCTCCCCGTCAGGACCACTCTGTGCCTGTCTAAATGATCTTGCCTCAGAATCAGTACTCCCGAGGCAGATCTCAGCTCAGGGCTCAGGAAATATTAGCCATAAAATAATATGGCTAATATTTTTCTTAGCTTTCTTAGCTTTCCCAGTAGGAAGGCTAGCTAAGAAAAATAAGATTAAGAGAAGACTACCTTCTCAAAATGATGAGAGAAAAAATATCCCATGAGAAGAGAGGAAGTTCACTAGAATTGAAAATAATCTAATGGAGTGGAATTCCAGTGTTTGAGGACCTTTGAAAAGGAGCATGGGGTCAGGATTGCCCCCAAGGGCCCCAGCTCAGGGACCTCCCCTCAGGGAATGTCTGTCTGTCACATACGAAAAGGAACATTTATTCTCTTGCCGTTTTTGTGCACACTGAGACAGTTTCATCCCAGAGCTGTGCCCCTTCCTGAGTTAGCATCACTTCCATCCACAGAGAGATGCTGTGCTTTTTTAGGGAGATGAGTTTGGGGTACAGACTCTAATCAGGACTGATGTATTCTGCCCAAATGGAAACAGAAATGTCCACTCAGGAAATGAGATAGTTCTATGGAGTATGAACATTCTGCTGAAACTATTTTAGTGTCCCTGTACATACCTCATGACAGACATGTCCAAGAACGCAAGGAAGGTGAGGCCCTGGCCAAAGGGAAGGATGAGCTAAGTGTAGGATGGGTCAGGGGAGAAAGTGGTAAGGTAAAACCTTGGGAAAGTAGCCCTCTAAATCTCTCAGGAACTACTGGGCCCACCTCTGAAATGCGCTTGCTTGGATTGGACCCCAAACAGCAAGGACAGATTTCATTAAGGGGTAGACCGCTGCCTAGATCCCACACAGAACACTTGGTGATGCACATTTGTTGTAAATGCATATGGTGTTGCCAGGATTGAATACTGAACTGACATTTAAATCCAAACTCACAGACGGCTGTTTGGAACTGGCCGGCCGAACCTAAATGGCAGGCTATCTTCTAAAACAAAAAAAAAGTCAACATTTAAAACAGCATTTAAGCAAGATGTCCTGTTTCACAATGCAATATTAGATATGTCCAGAATAGAATCCTAAATTACTAGACATATGAAAAACAGGATAACTTCAATTGTCAGGGAAAAGACAACTAATAGATGATAGTCCAGAGATGACATAGATGTTGGAAACACCTTAGAGAAGATTGAAAGCTAAGCTGTTATTACAAAAATGACCTAAGTAAGAGAAAACACTCTTGAAATGAATGGAAAGATAGTGTCAGTAAAGAAGTAAAAGATAATAAAGAGAATAAATGGAACTTCTAGAAATGATAACTATATTAGGTGGTGCAGGGAACCAAAATTTTGCTGCCCTGAAGCTGCTTTTTGAGATATTGCTTTTAAGCTGTTTATTAAGAAACAAACCTCAGAAAGAACTTGTGGTCCTTCCCCCTTTTCCTGCCCCAGAGATTCAGACAGAGAAACCTATTTCAGGCAGGAACTCTTAGAATGCTGCCTTAGCCTAATTTGAATTAAGTGTGGTAAATAAGAGGACATCAGTCAGGAGCCTGTTAGCTAGATACTCTCATGTCTCGTTGTTACCAGAGCAAAGACGTTCGTCTGCCTGCGCGCCTCTAAGTCCAAATGAGAAGAGTACAGGCTTGCAGCAAAGAAAGAAAAGGTTTATTTCAGAGAGTTGCAAGTAAGTCCCAGAGACACAGGTGAGATATTGCTCAAAGACCTGGCCCCCTGGGTGTCTCAAGGAGTTAGATTATATTGGGGGAAAGTCATTAGTCATGGAAACTAAGGAAGCTGGAATAGTGGGCGCTACTAATTGAACAAAGCTGGGGTAATTGGTCTTCGTGTCCAGTTCTGGAATCAGCCGTGGCATCATCCCATCTGGTCCCAGGGGAAAGTGATCAGTAGAGCTGTTTTGCCTTGATAGGTCTGGGGCCGAAACACACCCGAACCCAAGATGTTATCCTTAGTTTAACTGAAACTTATTGTCCTCATGATTGATAGACTGAGGCTTTATTCTTAAAAGATTTGACATTGACCAAAACCTTATGTCCTAAGGCTTAAGAATCAAAGGAGCAGGCGTACAAATGTAGAAGGATAAGAGCAGAAAAAAGCAAGTGAGTCACAATGCCATTAAACTAGGCAAAGCTTGCTTAAATCAAAGAAAAAGCTATCTTAAAAAAGTGAACTCTGTGTGCAATTATATCATTGTTTCTGAGTTGTTCAGCAAGAGTGTTTCTGCGGTGTATGTTCCCTCTTCTTCAAGTGCCTGTAAATTGCTAATTCTCACTTCTGAAATCTAATATTCCTGCCTCCTCTTTTCTCCTTTGTCCCAAATGTCTTATATATCCAGTGTTGCCTTACTGCTGGAATTTTCATGCCTATGTGAATTCTTCGTGGGAGTGGAATGTATTAAAACATTTGATTTTTCTCCTATTAATCTGTCTCTGTTAATTTGATTATTAGCCCAGCTAGAAGAATTTAGAAGGTAGGAGGAAAAGTATTCATTTTTTTTTTAGCTCCAACAATTTGGCAAGCCTCATCAGGAAAATTCACTGTCCGGAACACTGTTAACACCCTGACTGCTGCAGCTAAGGGATCATGGACATCTGACCGTCAGCCAGCAGAGGTGGTAAGAATTTTACCGTCAATCTCTCTGATCTCTTATCTGTGGGGTTTCATAGAAGTTGGAAGTCTTTTTTTTTTTTTTTTTAAGTTTATTGGTGTAACATTGGTTAATACAATTATGTAATTTTCAGGTGTGCATTTTAATTTGACATCTATATATTCTGTTGTGTGATTACCACCCAGAGTCCAGTTTCCTTCAGCTACCATATATTTGATCCCCTTTACCCATTTCATCTTCCCCCAAACCCCCTATGTTTGACCCCCTTTACCCTGTCTATCTCTTCCCTCCTCCCCCATCCCCACTCTCTGGTAACCACTAGTCCATTGTCCATGTTCCTGAGTCTCCGTTTGTCCTGTTCACTTGCTGCTTTTAGGTTTACATCCCACATATAAGTGATATGTGATTTTCAACTTTTTCAGTCTGGCGTATTTCACCTAGCATGATTATCTCGAGGTCCATCCAGGTTATCGCAAATGGTAGTATTTCATCTCTTCTTATGGCTGAGTAATATTCCATTGTGTATATGTACCACAAGAAGTTCGAAGTCTTGAGAATCTTTTTCTCTCTTCTAAGTTTAAATTGGCAGGAAAAAGTATTTGTGAAACTTGTTTCTTGGGCAAACGTGGCTCTGGTAAAGACTCAATTTGAGTTTGTTTTGTATTGATCTCCTTCCCTCCAGAGATGATCTATGATCTCAGCCAGCTGGATGATGCATATGCATCATATGGGCAGCTAAATAGGCTATAGATCCAAAGTTAAGGAATCTTAAACTTATTCTGTTCAACCAGGAAAGCACGTGATTCCATGTGTTTTGGAACAGCTCTTGAAAGACAGTCCTTCCCACCTTTCTTAAGCTATCTTTGAGAGTAAACTGTTGGATCTCTGAGGGCTTCAGCCTTTGTGCTCTTTATAGAAGCTTATTGGTGTGAATCTTTATTAAAATTCTACCATCTCTAGCCAGATGACGGGTACCTTGAATTGGGTAAACTTCTTAAAGTGACAAATTTTAGAGAGCTCTCATATTGGTATAATAACTAGACATTTAGACATCCTTAATAAGATGAAAGGACAGAAATTAGAACAAAAATCAAAGTCCACTCAGAACCCTTCTTGTTTACCTTCAGATATTTGCAGATATTGTGGAGGAAAAAAAAAGGACATTGAAAGTACAGTTGCCCTGCACTTAGAAAGAAAAATAGAAACACAGAAATATAACTTGTCTTAAAACTTTTGAATTTGCTATTTAGCTTTTTGGGTCTTATAGATGCTAACACAAACAGGTTAATTAATAAGGAAATTAAGAAAAAAGGCAGAAGAGAACGTTAGAAAATTTCCCAAAGGTGGTGTAACACAGAAGCTCCAGGTCAGGAACCTGCACCTTGGCCTTGGATATTCTGAAAAACCACCAGTGGTGTGAGATATGCCATTTGTTACTCACAATACAAGGAGGCTTCAGCACCTGGTGGGTTGGAGCTACAGGAAAAGGCAGCCTGCCAAGAGCAGACATTGTTTTATATGCAGGCAGAGGGGAGGATTGCAGGTCCTCTACCTCCCGTGTCAGTGGAGGGACTATGTTTGAATTAACTCCACAGGTGGAAAATTTTAAAAGGTTATTGAGATAGGACAATTGGTGTATTTCAATAGGTTTTAAAGGATTTCATAACTTTCGATCAGAAATTTGGCCAAATTAGGAAACTAATATTAGAGTCTGATGGGAATATTTTGAAAATCTCAGCAGGTCTTATTGCTGGGTAATCAAAAATGCAAACACAACCCACTACTGCCTGAGGTTGAGGTAACTAAAGGATAAAAAAAAAAACGCACAAAAAACTGGAAGGGGTACTTTTAAAAACAGGTAACTACAGTTTCCCATGGCTGACCCACTTTCCCCACCATCAAACTTTTCCTCAGTATCTTTAAAAATAGTCAAGGGCAAATGAAAAATCTTGACTTCTCTACAATTATTGGTAATTCTGTTTGTGTTTTGACCTGATGTGATATCTATCTTTGTTTATATATGGTATTGATGCAGGACAGGGCAAATTCCCCCAAGTGGAGGAGACCAAGCCCTGCATTGAGAGAGAAGAGGGTTCTTGGCAGAGAGTGTAAGAAAGAATTTAAATACATGCCAAAGGTAGATTCAAAAGGAAAGTTTATTAAAGTAAGAGAGAAGGCAGCTGAAAAATGCAAAGAGAAGAGCTTATAGAAATGATCGACTCAGCCGGTTATAGATCTCTGAATGGCCTCCTGGAAACTCTTATCACACCTACAAGAGAAACCATCTGTAAATAGATAGTACTGGTGGTCTGGGAATTCCTTCCTCCTTTCGGCCTCCATTCGAAACTCCCCCTCCCATCCTGAGTCAGTAGGTGCATGTAGAACCTCAGACAAAGGAATCACGTGCCCCTTGCATGGATACTACAGGGGTATATAAGCTGTAAGAAATCTACCCAAGGGGAGCTTGTGCTTTTGTGCTGTCTAGAGCCTCACGTGCTCTGCCTGCCTAATAAGCTCTCCTTCCTCTAACAAAGTTGTCTGAGCATCCAAATTCCTCCATCGGGTGTTGCTTCCTGCAACAAAAGAAGGAAAAGCAAAGCCTGGAGAAAGCAAAAAAGTCAAGACAGGCAAAAAGCCTACAGTGTTGGGGAATCCAGTTTATCTACTATTCTTTAGTTCCTCTAAGTTACAGTTTTTATTTTTTATTATTTATTATTATTATTTATGCCTACAGCACCTGGTTTTCCTAAGTGGTCTCCTATCCCAGGTACTAACCAGGCCCGACCCTGCTTAGCTTCCGAGATCAGACATCGGGCTTGTTCACGGTGGCATGGTCACAGACCATGGACCATGGCTCCACTGGGGCATGTAAAGCAGACCTGCTAACTGCTACACTATGGAACCACATCCTAAGTTACAGTTTAAAGGCTTTGTTTACTCATTTTCCTTTGAAATGGACATACGGTGAGGAAGGAGAAGAGTATAGCATGAAAAGGTAAGAATCTGTAGTGTGAAAGGCTTGCTGGCAGTTCCCAGCCTTTAATCTATAGGTTCCCCATGGTTTTAGCCATAGAGAATGAATGATTTTATTTCCTGTAGGGCAGACACTTAAAGACTGTTTTTCCTGTTTTCCCTTCAGGGTGTGGGGAAGTGGGTTGTTAGTAATCGCAGCAGAAATCTTCCTTTGTTCTGCAGGTGACCTCCTGGCCTGGATGCAGGGCTGATAGGCATATTGCAGTCTCTGAATGTAGTTTGATTAATATTTTTAATTGTCTTGCCTCTTCCCTATATTAATATAACATAATTTTTACTGAAAAATTTGAAAACTTGTATTTTAGTTACATCTACTAATTAGTTCTTAATAACGCTGAGTCTTTCTCACTCCTCATCTCTCTTAGTCCCTCTCACTCTCTGCCTCTGAGAGGAAGCCACACTCTATGGAGTGTTACTCCTTTTCTAATAAACTTTCTTTTTGACATTAACTTTGCCGTGTGTTTGAATTCTGTCTACTCTCTCTGCCAAAGGACACTCTTCTCTTAGTGCAAGTCTTGGTTCCCCTATAACTCAAGGAAATTTACCCTGTCCTGAATAAACATGAGATATATATATATAATAGTTTTCCAAAAAATCTTTTGGTAACTTTAAACTTCAGAGTTTTACTAAGTTAAATGGTGAAAATTATTGACTATCTAGATATTTTGAAATAAAATGAAATTCTGAAACATTAATAGATTAACCTGCCTTTGGCTTCTTATTATACAGAAAAACTAAAAGGTAAATTTGGATCAGTTAATAAATATGTTTTGTAATTTATTAAAAATATGTTTCTAAAAATTGTACATAATTGTCAGTGAGAGCCTATATTTCTAAAGATTATAAAATGTATTCATAAATCTGCCAATTTAAAGAACAGTAATTGCTTATATTTTAGTGGTCATTAGAAATTGAGGTTCCTAAGGGTTAAGAATTCTAATTAAGATGGAAAGAAACTATGTTTTTGGTAATAGAAGGTATAAAGTATGAAAATACATTCTGAAGGAAATTAAAGGAAAGTGGTTTGTCCTATAGTTGGTTATTTCTGAATGAGTTAAGAAACAAACTTAAAGATACTAGGAAAGTTGTAGGTTTGTGAAGAGAAATCTTAACAGGGGAAATTTTATATATGGTTAAGCTGAATAAGATCGGAATAAATTTAATTAAGTAAATGAATTTAAATATCAAAAGTAAGCTAATACAGAATTAGATTTTAGTTCTTTCTGTTTAAAAAACAAAAGTTTTCTTGTATTCTGCTCCAGATATTATGAAAAGTTTCTGCCTAGACAACAAAGATTTTGTTTTATTAAAATAGTTCTGTGTTTTATATTGTCTTAATCAGGTCCTTGATTACTTAAAAAAACAATCTTTTCAGGAGGGAGCAGAGAGAAGGTAGATGGGGTAAAAGGGGTCAAATATGTGGAGACAGAAAGAAATCTAACTATGGACGCGAACACGCAATACAATATGTATATATATATATTCCTTACTGCTAAATTGTACACCTGAAACTTACTAGATTTCATTAACCAATGTCACCATAATAAAAACAAAACAAACAAACAAAAAATGAAGGTGTGATCTCCCAACAACAACAAAAAATACCATTCTTTTCAGTCCTAAGAACTGTTAGGTAGCTAGCTAGTCAGACATGAGCAACAAGGAGAACAAAGGAATAGGGGCTCAGCCTAGAGACCACCCAAAAAACACCCTAATGGTAGTAGAATTTCAGGTAAGCTCATGTGTAGTAGGCAAAGAGCTATATAGCAGCCAAGAGTCAATAGAAATGACCTCACTTGCCAATCACCCAAGAATGTTTTTGGAACCACCCATCATGGCCCAAATAACGCAGATAATTCCCACTTCTGGGGGTCTTTGTGGATGTTGGTGGTGGTTGTTACAGAGCTGTTACGGGTCTTCGCTGAAATCATGTGCCTTCTTAGAGTATGTTTTGTCTTTCTAAAATATATTTTTAATTAAGAGAGGAGGCAGCTGAAAAATGCAAAGGGACGGGCTTACAGAAATGATCGACTCAGCCTGTTATAGATTAACCACATCCTATAGATCTCTGGATGGTCTTCTGGAAACTCTTGACACACCTACATAAGAAATGATCTGTAAATAGACAAGATTGGTGGCCTAAGAATTCCTTCCCCCTTGCGGCCCCCACCTGAAACTTCCCTCACATCCTGAGTCAGGAGGTGCATGTAGAACCTCAGACAAAGGAATCACGTGCCCCTTGCATGGACACTGCTGAGGTAGGTATATAAGCTGTAAGAAATCTAACCAAGGGGAGCTCGTGCTTTTGTGCTGTCTAGAGCCTCACGCACTCCGCCAGCCTAATAAGCTCTCCTTCCTCTAACAAAGTTGTCTGAGCATCCAAATTCTTCTGTTGGGTATCGCTTCCTACAACATCTCTACATGTGTACCGCGTTACTGAGGGATATGATTGACGTACTGGTCACTCTGATGGATGGGGAGAAGGTAACTGGAACAGGATTAGAACATAATTGAAGAAGGACATTATGAAAAAGTTGGGTTGTTAATTAAGGTGAACATACATCCTGGTTTTCCCCAAATTGAGGCTAATACCTAGATTGACACTTTTGAGTGCTAAAACTGTCAAAGTTCTAGAATTAGGAAGAGATGGTCACCCTACCAGGCATTCTGGAACTTAAGCTTAATTTCACAGGAGTTAAACAAATTCTTGCACATTAGCAGTCACTTCCCATTTCCGTCTTCCCTCGAGCTCCTCATAATTAGTAATTATTGATAGAATCTCATTAATTTATCTGTCTTTTCTGTCACGACCTAAGGGCAGAATCTAGGGCATAAAAATCCTAGGTTCAAAAAGATCCTTTTGTGTTTCAGTGTTCAAGAAGTCATTTTCATCTTGGCCTGTGGAGGTGGTGAGGTGGAGGAAAATAAGGAAGAACAGGTCTTTGTAACTAGAACAATAAAGCAAAGACAAATGGAATGCCATCTTTGGATAATATAAAGTTATTAGTAAATATCATTGTTGCAGACATACAAATGCCCCATTGGCAAACCTTTACTCTCCATTCTCATTGATCTCTCCGTAGGTCACCCACAATGGCCAGTGAGCTTACAGTTTTTGTTTCTCTTGTGGAGAATCAGAAACTAAGAAAAAATAAGTCACCCGTTCAAGATGCAAAGGGCAGAATGAGGAGAAGCAGAGATGGATTCAGGACAATAACTCCTGGCTGATCCTCCTTGGTCCCTCACGGGCTCCCTCATGTCTGCACCTGGACACTGTATGTGGCAAGCGAGTGAAGGGCCAGGGAGGGATTGATCAGTTTGTAGAATATGATGCTGCAGAGGCTTCAGCACAAACAAGTGGGGGTGAGAATGGTGACAAGGCTGCACCTGGGGGAGATCCAACCGCTCACCACCCCTCAATAGCAGGTGGGGCCCAGATGAGCCTGAAGAGAAGACAAAGGATCAGCTCTGATGTCCCTGTGGTCCCTTCCTTGGAGGCCTCACCTGTGCCCTGAGAGAGGAGGGTGAGGAGGAGCAGAGGCCAGGCCATGGTAGAGATACCCCAAGAGTGCTGCCTTCTGAGACCCCAATCCTGAGCCTGGCTCCCCTCTTATCCCCTCCCTCTGCATCAGTGAAGGGAGAGGCCACCATGCAAATCTGCTTCCTGCACCTGCTTCTCCTTATTCCCCTCTGATCTGGCCCGGACTCTAGATATAACCACATCCCTGGAAAGAAGAGCTTACTCAAAGATTAAACTCTTTTTAATACGTTCTGAGTCAGATCAGACTGAGCCCACAACAGGATGCAGAAATGGAGTCTGCCCAGGGAGACACCTATTGTGGGAGTCATGGTGGCTCCTGGGTGAGAAATCCCAGGACTTCCCCTCTGTGCTATGCGGGCAAAGGTGAGGACAGGGTCCGTGCTGGCTGACAGAGATCCAGTCGCTCCATTTCCCAGGTATCAACTGCAGAGCTAGGGACTGTGTTCTCCCTCAATTCCTTCTTATTCCCCTCAGTTGGGATGGCTCCTCGTGCATTCCTCCATCCTGTCTCTACTGTAGTTTGAGACTGAAGCCTGAGGCTGAGCCCTGGGATATATTAGCCCTTTTAAAAGATGATTTGTTGGGGACACACTGCTTTGTGACATAAGAGGGGCTAGTAGGGAAGCAGCTCTTAAAACTTATACAGGACAGCATAAACCATGGTAAGTACCTTCCCCACATCCAGGCCCTTGCTGCTCCCTGGTGGCCTCAGATGGTACAACCCAAGCTCCAAGGAAGGCAGCTGAGTGGGAGCTGGAAATCCCTATTTTGTTCCCTTCCCATCTTTTCTTCTTCCCCTTCTAGCTTAGTATTAGGCTCCCTGATCCCTTCTATTCCCCTCTAAGCTCATTTGCCTTTGTTCATTAACTTCCTCTAGAATGGAATGTGTCACCTGCCATACCAGGTGGCTCAGATGCTCACTTTAGGACTATTTAGCGTATCCCACCATAGCTTTGGCACAGGATTATCACTTGTGATGCAGCTCTTGGCTCAAGGCTAAAGAAATAGTAGATGTTAAGTAAAACCAACCCAAATAGGAAAGCTGGATGAGAGAACTGGGACTAAGTGAAGACAGATTGGCTTCTCAAAATGTGGGAAGAAAAAAAATATTGCACGGAGAAAGCTCTGTACTGTCAAGAAGCCCCAGGGGCTTAGAATAACAGAAATCAAGGTGTCATATGGGCTGGTTCTAAGGACAATCTGTTTCTTTGTTCTATCTGCTAGAGGCTGCTGGCATTCCTTGGCTTATAGCTACATGACTTCAATCTCTGCTCTGTGGTCACACCTCTTTCTCCTTTTCTGTCCTCAAATCTGCCTGCACCTTTCTCTTATAAGGATACGTGATTACATTTAAGGCACACCATTTAGTCTAGGATAACATCTCTTGACTTTGTATTAGTCAGGGTTCTCCAGAGAAGCTGAACCTATAGGAGACTGCCTATGTCTCTATCTATCTATCGATCGATCGATCAATCGATCGATCGAGAGGAAGAAGTCCCACGATCTTCAAAGTTCTATCTATCTATCTATCTATCTATCTATCTATCTATCTATTGAGAGGAAGAAGTCCCACGATCTTCAAAGGGGAATCTCAGGAAAGCTGTTGGCATAATTTAGTCTGAGTCTGAAGATCTGAGAACCAGGGGAGCTGACAGTATAAGTTCCAGTCCAAGGACAGAGGACGATCACGCGAGATGTCCCAACTCAACAGTGAGACAGGAAAAACACGGTCAATTTCTCCTTTTGCTCTATTCAGGCCCTCAGTGGATTGGATGATGCCCACCCACATAGGGTAGGGCGATTGACTTTTCTGAGTCCACCAATTCAAATGCCGATCTCTTCTGGAAACACCTTTACAGACACACCCAGAAATCATGTTTATTCCAGGTTCCCTCCCCGTGGTCAGTGAAGCCGACTCATCATTTAACCACCACAGTTCCCGTCTCAAGATCCTTAATCTCATCTACAAAGTTGCTTTTGCCTTATTAACCTATGAATGTTACCTTATTAACATTCATAGGTTCCAGGATTAAGACCTGGATATCTTTCAGGGTCATTACTCAGGCTATTGAACCAGCCTTCAAGTCCTACAGAGGCGCACACATAGGAAATGCTCTGAGGGGCTGCTCTCAGGATGTGTTGCACTCATATATTCCAGAAACAAGAGCTATCCACAACCAATTTTTAAAAGTCACTTTAAAATGACCCGTCTGTCTTCCTTTTCTTGAAATACTTTCAATATTTATGGAAACCTGGAAGGCTGTTCCTACTGCTTGAGCCTCTACAGAGAGAAGTCACAAAGTTCTAGAAATATCCATTGGTGTGATCCTGTCCTGCTCACAGTCTAGCTACTGGAGCTCTCACTATTGCTCCCCATTAAAATGTCTCATTGTAAACCAAAGAGGATATTTTCCTTCCACAATCAAATACATTTTAGTATATCATTTACTCATTCCACACTTGTCCCCACTGGGTTCTTTTTTAAGAGATTCCAGCCCTCCCACCACAGGCATGGAGGGGCTTCTGGCGTAAAGCCCCCATGACATCCGGGTGGCACTTCTCAACCCTTTCTTTCCTTTCTTTCCTTGATGTCTGTGATGATACCAGGCCCAATTCCGACCAGCATTACAGAAACAGAACAAATGATCAGGATGCGACTTGACTGGAGAGAGGCAAGGCCTCCCCCCTGGTCCCTGTGAAGCAGCTGCTCCAGGAGAAGGAAATGAGAAGCGTGAGGTGTGGACTGGTGACTACAGAGTCAGGTTATGGGAAAATACTGAAGAAAAAAGAGTTGTGTCTCCTCCTGGGCCGCAATCCTACCAACAACAGCCCCTCTTGGACCCCTGGAAACAAGGGTTGTGTCTGACTCATCCTTGTCTTATCTGTTGTGATGCATATTGCAGATGCTCAGGCTCACTGTCCAATATGGTAGCCGCCAGCCACATGTGGTTTTTAAGCATCTGAAATATATCTAGTGAACTTGAGGACCCGAATTTTTAACTTAATTTCATCTAAATTTAAATTTAAAATATAATTCTGTTATTGTTTGGAACAATTTGGGTGTGTGAACGAATCTACCCTTTCAACTGTAAATTTTATGAAATCTAAATACAGACCAAGCATCTGATTAAATTTCTGATTAATATTAAAGTTAAAAGTCTATCCTTATTGAGATCATCTGTGAAAACACATCAGATTTGGAAGACAGTGCAAAAAAATGAAGGTAAAATATCTCATTAATGATTTTTTAAATATTGGGTACATGTTGAAATTATATTTTTGGATACATTGTAACCTAATGCATGTATACCCAATTAAACCTATTATTAAAAATTCTTTAAATTCTCACCAAAGTCCTCCTTTTTTAGTGAACATTTTCCTGACACATCATTATGCATCTGAAAATGTAATATAAATAATCCATTAAGGCTCAGATTTTAATGCTGCATTCATGATTCTCTCCCCAGCACCACTGGAGTATAAAGTCCATGGCAAATATTAAATAGAAGAAATGAATAAATATTACATATATTTATTACTTTGTCTAAAGAGATTATATTTTATGTGCTATACTGTACTTGATTTTTTTTCATTTAACATTAGTGACATCACAAAGCTAGCATGGCCCCAAAAGACGTCTTAGATATTTTTTCATATTTGCTTCTCTTTCATTCTTTCTAATTTCAGGGTCCCAGATGAAGTTCTAGATGGTATCTTTGACCCCTTACCCTCATGACTTGCATCCCCACCAAAAGCAGTCCTGCCCATTTCACATCCAAGATGTCCACAAAGCTGTGCATGGTCACTTGGGTACAAGCCAAGATCTCCCACCGGGAGCCTTGCAATGACAACACAGCAACCATAGAGACCTTGAAATGTGCCTCAGGTCATGTCATGATCCTACTTACGAACTTGTAATTTCCCCTTAGCAAGCTCCTGCTCGCCTTCCTTATGTCCCATTTCTCCAGCCTCCTCTCCCCTTAGTTCACTGGAGGCAGCCCCTCCTACTTTTCCTCCCACACCCTCTCAACAGCAGCCCTGTCTGGGCCCACAGTGCCCCCTGGTGGCCTGAGACACAAGCTGCCTTGTGAAACCAGACAAGGTATGAGGACTGGAGCAACGGGAAACTGGATTCAAAAAGGCCTTGGAAAAGCAAAATCTCAGAAGACTGCCTTAGTTCGGGCTCCTATGACAAAATTCCACAGACTACGTGGCTTATAAACAGAGATTTATTTCTCACAGTTCTGGAAACTGGGAAGTCTAAATCAAGGTGCCAGCGTGGTCACTTTCTAGTGAGGGGCTCTCTTCCTGGTTTATAGCCAGGGCCTTCTCCCTGTGTCCTCACACGGTGGAAGGGGCTAGAGATCTTTCTGGAGCCTCTTTTACAAGAAAACTAATTGCATTCATGAGGCTCCACATTCATGACTTAAGTACCTCTCAAAGGTCCCACCTACTACCATCACCCACCTAATACCATCACCTTTGGAGTTAGGATTTCAATGTCACGTTAAGGGTGGAAAATTTTCAAGTGAGCAAACTAGCTAAGTCAGCTACAGGGAAGAAATATCTTTAGATACCAGAAGTTGTCCTACTTACTTGTGTGTGGTTTAGGAAGTGTGTTGTATAAGATATGAAGATGGCCAATGTCTGCTTCTGTAATCCATTTACTTGTTAATTAAGGGTGTTGTTCCAGGCAAAGATATGCTAAAAGCCAACTTCCACTTCTGTAATCTGCTGGCTTGTTCAGGAGACCACCAGGATTTGGTCTTGTGTAGCTGCCTGCTCTGAAAGCGCGGGGCTGATCTCTTCTAGCCCTGCGTGGTAGAGAGTCAGTCGCCGGCCGGCTAATAAAGGCTCATAATTAATCTCAATTGGCTCCGTGGGTCTCAGAATCGTTCGTGCCATAACATTTGGAGGCCCCAGCGAGATCCTCCCCAGAGAGAGAAGGGGAGTTTTCTTTGAGACCCACGACCCCGGTCCCTCCGGGCGGGGCACGACCGTGTCCAGGGGGCGGCCGCTGAGAGACGTTCCTCGGCCC
>NW_006432462.1:71013-76319 GCF_000325575.1 Pteropus alecto | reverse complement strand
ATATCTTTTTAGATATCAAAAGTTGTCCTACTTGCTTGTGTGTGGTATAGGAAGTGTATTGTATAAAATATGTAGATGGCCAATGTCTGCTTCTGTAATCCATTTACTTGTTAATTAAGGGTGTTGTTCCGGGCAAAGATGCTAAAAGAGTCAGCTACAGGGAAGAAATATCTTTAGATATCAAAAGTTGTCCTACTTGCTTGTGTGTGGTATAGGAAGTGTATTGTATAAAATATGTAGATGGCCAATGTCTGCTTCTGTAATCCATTTACTTGTTAATTAAGGGTGTTGTTCCGGGCAAAGATATGCTAAAAGCCAACTTCCACTTCTGTAATCTGCTGGCTTGTTCAGGAGACCACCAGGATATGGTCTTGAGCTTTATCAGCTGCCTAATCTGAAAGCTCGGGGCTGATCTCCTCTAGCCCTGCGTGGTAGAGAGTCAGTCACCTGCCGGCTAATAAAGGCTCATAATTAATCTCAATTGGCTCCGTGGGTCTCAGAATCGTTCGCGCCATAACATTATGAATTTGTGGGCGGGGGTGAGGGAGGAGGGACACAAACATTCAGACCATCGCAAAGACCAAGAAGTGTGCCTGCTGGAGAGAGGAAAGTCTAATTAAAGTCCTTGTATTCCAGCTGGGATGTCATCTGCCCCTTGGGTTATGTAACTGGAGCTAAAGAGAACAGTTGGCATTAAGACTCTCTCTCCAAGGACCTCTCATCAGACTGGCATGCCTCTGCACAGAAGAGGACACAGGGTTTGTCCCCTGGGTCTGTTATCAACCAAACATCCTGAGAACTGGGACTCTGAGCTCACTTCCTTCCATCCCACCAGAGACTTGGTCTGAGGATGCTCCTAGATGTGCTATCAAAATACTAAATAGGGATAATGGATCATTCAGTTAGTGGGGAAGTGCACACTTAGCTAGTTTAAATAGGAATGAGGGGAAACCAAGAAAGTCCTGAGGACAATCTTTCATCATTACTAACCCTTCCCCCATGTGGCCACTTTTATGGATCTTAAGAACTGTGGTCTCCTAAACAAGGGCCAGAAGAGCTCTGAGGACACCTCAGTAATTGTGTGCAGTGATGGCTAGGGGTGCTGAGAGTAAATTCTAGTTACAGGGATATGAGACTTGTGTTTTCTGCTCAGAGAGGACAGCCTTTACTTTTCCTTTCTTCAGACCTCTCATTTTAGTCCTGGCTAAAAGGGAGATAAGCCAAAACTGATATTTTCTAGCTTTGATGCCATCTTTGGCTAAGGTATAACCTTTGGCTAATTATAATATCATTATAATCTGCGGCCCGAGCTGTGGAAATGATGCAGGAAGGGCAAATTCCCCCCAGTGGGGGGGAACTCAAGCCATGCACCGAGAGTTCTTGGCTGAGCGCAAGAAAGAATTCAAATGCATGCCAGAGTTAGAGTCAAAAAGAAAGTTTATTAGAGAGGAGGTAATGCACCATAGACAGAAAAAGCAAAGACAAAAAGCCAAGACAAGAAAAAAAAGCTTTGAGTTGGGGGGACCCAGTTTATATATCATTTTTAGTTCCTATGAATTAGTTTAAAGACTTTGTTTACCCATTTTGCTTTGATGATATGGGCATACAGTGAGAAAGGATAAGAGTATGTAGTGTGAAAAAGTAAGAATACTTACCATGAAAACCTGCCGGTTCCCCATGGTTTTAGCTACAGGGAATGAATAATTTTGTTTTGTATAGAGGGAATGAATGATTTTACTTTGTGTAGGGCACCACTCAAAGAAAGTTTTTCCTCAGAGTGTGGGGAAATGGGTTGTTAGCAATCCCAGCAGAAATCTTCCTTTGTTCTGCAGGTTTCTTTGAGGTCTGGCTGTAGGACTGATCAGCATATTGCAATCTCTGAATGTAGCTTGATTTAACTTTTTTTTTTTTTACACTTACAGCACCTGGTCTTCCTAGGTGGTCTCCCATCCAAGTACTAACCAGGCCCAACCCTGCTTAGCTTCCGAGATCAGACAGGATTGGGTGTGGTTCAGGGTGGCATGACCATAGACTTGATTTAAAATTTAGTTCTCTTGCTTCCTCCCTACATTAGAAGCATCACCCATCAGTGAGCAGCTGGCCTTGTAGTGAGCTCTCCCCACACACCTAGCCACCCCCCAACCCTTACACACCTGGAAAGGGTCCTCCTGCCCTCTGCAAGCCCAGTCTCTCTAGGAGGCGTGAGCCTGGGATGAAAGGATTCTGCTCACTGCCTGAAGGTTCTTGCCTTTCCCTCTGAGGTCATTCATAGATACCCCAAAACAATTTTCAAAAGTAGAGGTGTACCCAGATCAGGACACACAGCCTAGGGTGCGAACATCAGCTATTCTGAATTCTAAGACCTTCCACATTAGCTTAATCCTGCAGTAGACTGGACAGGGGGTGGGGAGGGGGGGTGGCGTCCAGAGGCTGGTTCACGTGTTTGTTATTAAATCAGGAGCCTGTTGTGTACTGGGTGTCCTAGGGGTAAAGAGCCCCATGCCAGGAATCCACAGCCCCAAATTCCTTCTTGATTTGTCCACTCTGTCTTGGACCAGTGGCTTGTCCTTTCTTGCCTCAGTGCCTTCACTTGAAAAAAAACTAAGATAACATCAAAGTTCACAACGTCCTTGCATGAGTCTGGCTAGAAAATCAAAAGGCTAAGTTTCCATTAATTGGTAAGCACTCTATAATTTTTATCCCCAGCACAGCTAGATGGAGAGTTCAGGGTCTTTCAGCTTCAGGCTTACTTTAAATAATCATAGAATAATCATAGAAAAAATAATCAGAAAAAAATCATAATCATAGAAAAAAATATTTTCCTCTCTCAGTTCATCTCTATCTCATCCCCCTACAGGTCAGCCAAGACCTGGCCTCTCTCAGCTGCACACACAGAGAACAGCTTCTCCAAATGCATTATCCCTTCATTTCTTCTCTCACTGAAGGTTTTTAAAGTCTCTGTGATCATTATAATGCAGTGCAGGTTGACTGAATTTTTTTCATATTTCTATAATGAAAATAACTATTTACATCACAAGTCAAGGAAAAAGTTGTTAGAAAAAGTTAAAAAATACAGAAAAGCATTTTATGATAACCAACATTATCATTTTATTATTATTATTATTTATGCCTACAGCACCTGGTCTTCCTAGGTGGTCTCCCATTCAAGTACTAACCAGACCCAACCCTGCTTCTGAGATCAGACAGCGGGCTTATTCAGAGTGGCATGGCCATAGACCATGGATTATGGCTCTACTGGGGCACAAACCCAGGACCTTCTGCATGTAAAGCAGACGTGCTAACTGCTACACTATGGAACCATGTCCCAGCATTATCATTTTAGTGACCATCTTCTGAACATCTTGACCTGTTTATCTAATATGTTCATAAATATGAATTACATATATCCCAGGAGGATGGGGTCTGTAACTTTCACTCCTTTTACTAGATCCAGGCCGAGTGTGGCCCCAGAGATATGGTAAACATTATGAAGCATTACTGCAAGCAATAATATGAGCATTACATTCACATTTAATTTTACATGAATAGGACTGTATTATATAATCAATCATGTGACCTGCATTTTACTCTCAAATATTACAGATACACCTCTCTATTGTATCAATTTCAGTGAGCATCGCAAGCAACCAGATCATGAAAATAAAGATGGGAAATCTTCAACTGGATCCCCTTTCATTTCACATCTCTGCTGCTCTCTCTGCCAGTCTCATCACTCACCGTTCTGCCCCAGTCTCTTTCTGTTCTTAAACTTGCCAAGTACTTTACTCCTTCAGGATCTGTGTAGTCTATCCTCATGCCCAGGACAGGATCCTCTCAAGCCCCCGATAGCTGCTTCCTGCTCAGGCCTCAGAAGACATCTCCTGAGCAACCCAGGCAGGAGTCTGCCTGCCTTTGTAACTTTCCATACCTCATTTTTTAATTCAGAGAATCAGTTACAACTTTCCACTTTAAAACAATGGTCTCCTTGTTTTATGGTGGTTTTTTTTGTTTTCACTCTAAACCTTATGAGGCAGAGGCTGTATCTTTGAGGGATGCACTAGCAACCACTCAAGGACAAACGTTTACTGAAAGAATCCAGAAGAGAGGATGGGGGAGGCTGGGCTTCCAGTTCCAGGGTGAAAAAATTGAGTTAATTCTGTTAGTTTATAGGCATGGGGATGTTTGGGGGAGTGGCAAGGTAGATCCAAAAAAAAAAAAAAAGAAGAAAGAAAGAAAAGAAAAGCCAGCCTTATTACCCTGAATGTTACTCTCAGCCACTACACCCTCCCTATGGCCTGTGGTAAAAGATTCAGGGTCACGTGGATGACAATGACACAGTGCCAGATCCCACCATACACCATCCCTTTCAGAGAAACACAGTCCCACAGTTTGAGAAGGCTGAGTAGTTCCCAGGCCTGAGTGAGAAAACTGAATTCAAAAGACCCCAAGAAGGTCTCTCAGGCCAGCTTGAATGGCAGGGCTGGGGCCTCCGCTTTGCTCTAACCATTCGCTCTCTCCTCACCGGGAAAGGATCCTTACCCATCTCTCCAGAAGACTGTTCTCACCTAAAGGAATTGGCAGGAAGCAGACACTAAAATCTGCCACAGACCTTACGAAAACTGCGGATTCCAGGCCCCCAGTGCCCCCTGGTGGCCCCAGGGTGCAGAGGCTCAGCTCCGCTAGGGGGAACACCAGGCGCCTGCGCGGTGCCTCCCCACCTCAGCATTGTTCACTTGCTCCCTCCTCGGGATCGTCTCGCCACATTTTTAGTCCTCAGACCCAGTTGTGACTGCACTTCGGACGAGCGAACGCTAAAGTCATCTGAAGGAGTGGGGAGGTGAGTAGAGCAAACGCAAGGATTTCTGGCTTCTGAAAGAGCTCTAGGAAACCAAATCCGAGGGGAAGACTGAGGAAAGCACACTCTGGAGAGAGGACAATCAAATCGAACTTCGGGCTCGGTTCTCCTCTGCCCTCCAGATTACAGAAATGATCAAGTCCAGAGAGTAGGGGGTATTGGACTGGCCAACAGCAGGGGAAATCTTTTCTAGACTAGGGAGTTGGGGGTGGGGCGAAAATCCTCACTCCGGGGAACTGGGAGGTGGCCCTGGTACCCCACATCTTTCAGAGGGAAAGCGGTCGCCTAAAGCACAGTCCTTGGGGTGAAGGGTAAATCGGGAGTGTGGGGGATTCAAGGCCTCTCCTCCATTTTAGAGGCCCTCTCATCCCATGCCACCGCCATCTTTGTTTCCACCCACCCCCATCCCGCCATCCTCGATTCCACTTTACCGCCATCCCACACCCCACCC
>NW_006432462.1:35773-70979 GCF_000325575.1 Pteropus alecto | reverse complement strand
TCCCCCTACGGCCTCCCCATCCCCCAACTCGCACCCCCTGCAGCTTGGTGGGGCGTGGCCACAGGCACCACCCCTCCTCCATCCCCTCCCAGCTTGTTTAAACAACCCCTTTTGGACTCCTTGGGCGACCCCACTCGTATCCCAGGATCTCGTGAGATTTCGCACGAGACTGAACCAGAAGCCAGGATTGGTTAAATACCGCTGCTTCCGGCCAAGCTCCCCGGAACTTGCTGAGTCAGCGCCACTTTCTTTCTCTTCAGCGGCTGTGTAGAGAGGCCACGTGGTGAGGAGCGCGGTCTGAAGAAAACGTAAGTTCAAACCCTGGTTCCTCCACTTTCTCGCAGGGCGACTTTGGACTATTCACAGTAGCCCCCAAACCCTCCCCCGGCCCCGTTTTCCATGTGAGGACCAAACGAAAAATCGTGGTTTACCCAGATGAGCCCAGGCCGTGTCGTGTGTCCGTAAAAGTGGCCGCAGTTAGGAGTTTTAAGTTGTAAAAATTAATTGAACTCTGGCATCTGCGTGTAGTTCGATAACATTTGTTGGCCGGGTATGTACTTGAGATGGGGCAGCTGCTCTGGGAACCTGGCTCCTACGGGCGGGCAGAAGAAGAGGCAGAAACGCGGCTGGCTGCTGGACAGTAGTAATTGTCTTGAGGTAAGAGTCGCTTTTGACGGCGCAAGGTGTTACTCAGATTGTTCTCTTGTTCAGACGATGAGTAATTGGTGGTCAGGTTTGGAGATAAGAGGTGAGTTCCACTGAAAGGGCAGGACTGTGTCTCCAGTTTTCAGTTTCCTCAGCAGTGTTTTTAGAGATTTTCACAGGAGCCCATAGCTTTCTAAATACTCGTGTTCACACACAGCCCTCTTGTTTTTGGAGTATTTTGGTTCTTGTTCTCAAACTTGAGTGGACACAGGTGACTGAGAAGATAGGAGACCAGGGAAAACAAGTATTGGAGGATCTGAGGCCAGTCTGAGCGGGACCAGAGTGGGCGGAAAACATCTTCAGGTAAGCTGTTCCCCTGAACCTTCTTCGGTGTTCCTAAAAGCACTGTCACCTCCTATCTTCCTCTTCAAGGAGCTAGGTGGAATCTGCATCCTGGGCCCCTCATGAGGGAGGAAGAGCAAAAGCAGTCCATATTTTCTCAAGTCATTTCCCAAAGAGAGCGTTTGTCCTGCTGCCGTTTTATAAGATGTAACTGTAGCATGTTGGAGACCTCATTCTCAAAGCCACGGTTATGCTCAGAAACTGGGATGAAGGAACAGGACTGGCATCAGACCCCAGAGACTTGACTTGTGTTTGGTATTGAGTAGGTTTTGGTCTCACTTCCCCGTGGGCCTGAACCACAGAGGGTAAGGGATACTCCTTGAAAAAGAGCAACGATAGTGCACAGCATGTTCTCTGGCTGCAGCCCAGGAGGTCACGGAGGCCATGTGGCCTGACTTGGAGCTGAGACACAAGGCCCAAGCATGACCTCATGCATTGGGAGTGTTGGGCAGTACACGGTACTGTTGATACTAGGACACCTGGTTGTAAAGCCCAGTTTGCTGCCACCTCCGGGGCAGGAAATGGTGACCTTCTATCCCAGAGGCACACTGAGGCTAAGTCAGTACAGACTAGGTCCAGGACTCTGAGAGGAAAAACATGCAGAGGTGAGTGTGGGACAGAAGAGGAGGGTCAGCTCTTGGTTGCCAGAAGGTCCCCTCCTTAGTGTGTCTCACCTGTGCAGAGAGTGAGGCGGATGAGCAGAACAGAGCCCAGGCCACGGCGGAGAGGCCCCAGAGCTCTGCCTCCTGGAGCCCCAGCTCTGGGTCGGGCTCCCCACACCCTTCTTACCTTCTGCCTCAAACGTGGGAGGGGCTTCCATGCACATCTCCACAGATTCTGGGGGTGACACCCCATCAGCAAATTTGCTTACTTCTGCCAAGGGGGTACAAGATAGAGAGGTATTTCCTTCCAGGAGTTTCTCAGAGCCTCACATACCAGGGAAACCAGGTGTGAGCTGAGGTGACAATGAGCACAGATTCTTCTGGGTTTCTCCTGAGAATATTGCTCCCCTTGCTCCATCCTCGTAGAATACCTGGCAGGGCCCACAGACCTCAGCTGCCGGGCCCCTGGACTGTGATGGGTAATGTCACCTAAATGGAAGCTTCTATTCACTGCTCTTACACCTGACCTTGTCCACTGCTGCCACACATAGAGTGGGATGTACCCATTCTTAGGCGACTTCTCCAATCACATCCCATACAACTGGCCCAAGTGACAGGGAGCCCTGGACTAGGTGCCAGGAAACTCATTCTGTGTCGCCCCAATTCTACCAAACACAAGTAATTTTTACTTACCGTGATTCAGGATCCAGCTTCAAGTTCATAATCCTCCACTCCCACAGAAGTATAAATGATGAACATGGTTGTGACAGAAAGGCTGGAGATGTCCCAGAGGAAAGGATGCTGGCAAAAATCTTCACATTAAAGGAACTCTCTCAGAAATAGGTAGAGAACAAGAAAGATAAAATGTTGGAAACCTATCCAAACTTAGAAAGCAGTGTAACAGTTCATTCAAGGCATAGAAAAAATGCTCACTCTGTAGGAAAGTTATGAGACACACGTGTTCAAACTACTCTTGAAAAATCTTTGACAAAGAAACAACGGTTTAAGTCTCAACATTTAAAAATTAGAGTGTACTAAATAGTTTTACTGTTTTATTCATTTATATATTTATGACTGATAGAGAATACTTAATGTTTAATAAAAAAAATTGTAATGGCCACAGAAAAATCATAAGTTTTGGATTAAGTTTTGATTGTCCATAATCTATGGATTAAGATTGCTTGGCACAGTCAAGCTGGCAAGGTCATTTTTATGGTCCTGCTCTACCAGGCAAACCAAGATTAGCCTGCGATTATTTTATTTTTTAGCTCATTTACTACTCAATAGAGTAGTGCTGCCCAGAACTCCCAATCCATTCCTCAGAGATGCCCTGAAAGAAAGACACTTTCACTGGGTGTCACCCAGAATAGCAGTTGATGTGTGCTAGACTCTCAAATGTTTTTGAGTAGATCGAGGATTGAGAGAGGAGTCGTCTTGAGTAAAGGGAAAGGGGATCAGTTGGCCCTCAGAAGCACAGTTCTCACAGTCTGATGAGGCTGAGGTGCAAAAGTCCCAAGGAACATTCCTCTGGGGCCAAATGCTAAGGCTGAGCTCTCCCCTTCCCTCCAGACCTCTCCCTAACTTTGTGTCCAGGATTAGTGCTTGCCACTGTCTCCTGTTCACCCCAGGCTCTCCATTGACCTGATTCTGTGCCTTTGGGGTAAGGGAACAGCCACTGGCCCCTCACGTAGGCCAGGTCAAACAAATCCAGGTGCTCTGGCCACTCCCAGTCCACAAGTCCAGGCCCACAGTGCCTCTTCCCCCACCCTGTGGTCTCAGACACAAGTCTCTCACACAACTCTGTGAGAGCCAGAAAACCTTGCCCCTGCTCTCCTATCATTTCCCTCCCTCCCTCATTCTCTCAGTCCCTCCGCTCCCCCAACTGTGCCTCTAGAAGCACCTCCCTTGACAATAACTGGCTGAACCCAGAGTGACCTGGACATCAGGCAGGTCCTCCTTAGGGAGGAAGAAAGAGAGACAATCCCTTGTTTAATTCTAGATGTTGGATCTGAGGTGAAACCAGATCTTGTTGCATATGGGAAGGGACAGGAAAGGCCAACAGAGACTTTGCTTTCAAAAAGGTATGGGGGGTAAAATAATAGTTCAGGGTAAGAGGTCTGACTCCAGAGGGAAAGAAGCCAGAGGGAATCTTGTCAGCTTGAAGGCTGAGTTAAGGGAGCTGAAGATGGGAGAGCCCCTATATGAGGACTAGGCCCCAGGAGCAGATGCTTTGGACCAGCAGGACCAGCAGAGTTGAGGCCTTCCTCTGGAACCCGGGAAGGGTTGTCTTCCAGCATTCCAACAGTGCCTCTTCAGATCCAGAAAAGCAGCTGGGCTTTTGTTTTCTATACTTTGTGACTTGTTAGGTTCTCCAAAATAGCTCAGAATTGGGAAGAATTCCCGATTCTGTTAGTAGTAGTGGAAGGGTTTTCCCCCAGCATCTTGGCCACACCCCAGGCTCAGGAGAGAGGGGTTGGCATTCTAGGGATGCAGAAAGAGAGGGCTCCCCAGTCAAAACAGGCCAGGAGGGGGAAATGGTAAACAGAAGCATTCTAAAGTGCCCAAAAAGGCCCCAGGGGCAGATGCTTTGGAATCCCAGTAGGAATTCTGTGACTAGAGGAGGTAATGGTGCCAGGCAGGACAGCCCCTCTCATGAGCTCAGAGGCTACTCTACTCTGGCCTGTGTAGCAAATGAGGACCATGAGGAGAGCAAGTGACCAGGATATGGTAGGAACATCCCCCAAATCCATGTGTAGCCCTGGGAATCATCCTGAGTAGGAAGGACAGCTCTTCATGCAGATGTGCTCCTGCCTCCAGTGCCACAGCATGTACCCTGGAAAAACAGGTTCTGCGTGGAGATGGACAGAAACAAAGTATGAGCCGAACACTCCCTCATGAGGCAAGGGACACATGCAGAAAGAGAGGGGTCCCCAGTCAAAACCGTTTACCCCTCCTGGCCTGTTTTGACTGGAGACCCCTCTCTTTCTGCATGTGTCCCTTGCCTCATGAGGGAGTGTTTGGGTCATACTTTGTTTCAAGGTCATTTGAAGACAGTGGTCCCTCTTGCCTCCTCAGATCTTGTAGATGCTGGGATCCCATAAAAATGCTCAAGCTTGGATTCCTGCAATTTTCCAGTTTTCCTGAGGTCCATGTGAAGTCTGTTAAAGGGAAAAAAACCACAGGCCCAAAATGGCATCAGTCATGCTAAAAACCCACAATACCAAAAGTAGACAATATCAAATCTAATTGCAGTTTCAACCTCTTCCAGAATCAACCAGTGTGGAATTTTCTGGTCAACACCACTATGGTAATCTGTCATGTGGGCCCTCTCCATCAGAATAAGAAATGTTTGGGCATTACAGTACAGAGGGTAAAAAATAACCAGGACAGTTCTTTGGGTGGAGAGGTTCTTTGTGTTTTGAAACTTCAAAAGAACCAGTGTGTGATCCAGCATGGCATGGGGACGTCCCAACACTTGGCAGATGCTTAAATGCCTAATACAGCTTCTGATCTTGTGAGGAAGAAGGAGTTGATGATCATGCACTGTTTAATCTGGAGAGAGGAAAAACCTAAGTGTTATTTTTGTGCCCAACGGTGCTCTGTAACAGAGGCTTAGGGACGGGGACTGAAGGGTCTTTTTGGAGCCGCATTTGCATCAGTTTTCTAGGATTAAGGAAACATCAGTTATCAGTATATACTTGGGAAGGGGCCTTTGATGATCATGTTTAGGGTCAAGGCTCCTGGAACAGGCCTGGGCCTGATCTTACTATGAAAGGCTGGGATGTGGAAGAGAATTTCTGAGCCTAAAGAGAAGGTCCTCTGGTAGCTCCTTGATGACAAGGATCCATGTGTTCGGTCCACATTTATTTCTCTCAGTGCCTCCAAGATTCCAAAGAGCCCACAGCCATCACTCCTCAGTGGCTTTCAGAATTAGATAAGTCGTGTCCCAGGTTTAGTCAATAAACCTCTCTTCTGGCCTCTCCCCAGCCCACATTCCTACATTTAATCTTCTCTAGCCAGTTTGTTGAGCTGATTTAGTCCTTCTGAGAGGAAATGGCCTTAACTCTTCACATTGGATTTCAGGGATCCACCTGGTTTCCGTTAGCCATCCCTTTGTAAGTTCTCACATTTATCCAGATGTAAGTCTGAATTCTGCAAATAAAACGTTTACCTTGTTTTGGGTAATTCCCTCGGTCCCATTACATATGCCCACCTTTCCCTTCTGGACAACTACTAGTGATTGTGACCCGACTTCCATCAGGGAAGCCTTGACCCTCAAAATCTAGAACACCAGCCATCCCTCAGTTGTGCCTCTGTCCCTCTGTGAATAGGCATACATACGATTTGCAATTTTAGGAAATGAAGTGACTATTTGATATTCAGGTATTTTATTTTTTATTTCTTTTTTCTCTTGGGATTACACCACTGTCTGCATGAAGCTGGCTTAATTCAAATATTTGGGTAATTTTGATGAGGCCCAAACTCCCCCAGCAAGCATACCTCCAGGTTGGTTTCCTTTTCTTTTTCTTCCTTGAATGGACATACTATTCAGTTCCATGTATGAAGAAAGTAAAAAACCAAATTAGGGTTAATTGTGTGGAGACCCAGTAATAAGGATTTGCATTCAGTTGGAAGTTGAAATTTCAGCTAGAATCTGAAAAAAGGTGTGGCCAGCAAGGGCTATAATTTCTTCTGAG
Source organism: Pteropus alecto (assembly GCF_000325575.1). NCBI lineage: Eukaryota > Metazoa > Chordata > Mammalia > Chiroptera > Pteropodidae > Pteropus > Pteropus alecto. Next base: position 64,633 of record NW_006432462.1, on the reverse strand, counting down.
AAGCCAGAGGAGGGACCAGAGGCTGAGGCATGAGTCACTGCCAAGGTCTTCTGGGAGTCAGGAGCATCAGGCTGGGGACACTACCAACTGAACACCCTCACTACCATCTTAAAGCCCTCAGCTAGGATCTCCAGAGGCCTGCAGACTAAGATTAAATAGGTTTCTTTTTGTCGTTTTTTTCCTTTACTTACAAGTGAGCAGGCTTTGCTTTTGCCTGTAAGTGCACTTTTGCCTTAGTCTCAAACATTTTGATTCCAGTTGTCTTGAGAAGTGGGGGATACCCATATTTTTTAACTAAACAGATATTTTCAAATTAAAAGAAATCTAATTCGTTGGAATTTTTTTATGACATTTTATTTATTTATTTATTTTTGGGTGAGGCAGCCATTGGTTGATCTCTCACATTGCAGAGACCTTGTCAGCTTACAATCCCTTATCTTTTATTTTTTTATGCCTACAGCACCTGGTCTTCCTAAGTGGTCTCCCATCCAAGTACTAACCAGGCCTGACCCTGCTTAGCTTCTGAGATCAGATGAGGTCGGGCTTGTTCAGGGTGACATGGCTGTAGATTGATGACATTTAAAATATTTAGTTTATGACTAGTAATTATAGTTCATATCATTTATTTATGATTTTGTGACTTTACTAACTAAAAGCTTAGAAGATTCATAGAATGTTTTTGAATGGAGACTATTCCGCATGTGACCTCTTTGTTCTCTTGAACAAAGGGGTTATTCTAATATATTCGTAGAAGAAACAAGAAATAAAATCTCCAGCTTCCACGTGTTATATAATGTGGTTAAGCTACTTTTAAGGTTTGTATTTTTTATCTTTCCCATCTGAGTTTTTCTTTGGAGCTTAAAAAGAGGCTGTGCTGGGTCATGTGATTCTTATTCCAGTTGTTTTCAGTCCTTGAGGATAACCAGAGACTTCCTAGAAAGGGGTGTGGTCAGGTGTTAGGCTCCTCCTACTCCAGAGTGGGGTTAGAATTAAATGCGGCAGTGGATAGATATGGAATGCAGCCAGGGATTGTCTTGCTGCCAGAGCTGCAGCTTTGTGCCCCCCGAGCTGAAAATGGAATCAGGGTAAACTGAGGACTCCTTCGGCTAGTTCCTCTGAAGGGTGGAAGCATGATGGGGTTTCTTGTGCTCGGTCTAACTACAACGCCGCATTCCCTGAATGTATCCCCAGGGTCTGTTTCAGAGCAAATTTGTCAGGATGAACCTCCCAGCTCCAGACAGACTCCTGGAACTGGCATGTCATAGCCTGCTGAAAGATGAGGACTTGGCCATTTCCTCTCTCGAGTTGCTGCCCGTGGAGCTCTTCCCACCGCTGTTCATGGCGGCCTTTGCTGGGAGGCACAGCAAGACCTTGAAGGCCATGGTGCAGGCCTGGCCCTTCCCCTGCCTCCCTCTCGGAGCCCTGATGAAGGAGCAGCAGCCGTACCATGAGACCATCCAGGCTGCGCTTGATGGACTTGACCTCCTGCTTTCCCAGGAGGTTCGCCCTAGGTGAGGATGATCTCACAGTCTGATAGGGCCTTGGAGGTCCGAGTGGATGCAGCTGGAGTCAGGGAGGGTACAGGGCCGAAGCGAGAACTAGAGCCTTCTGATGGTGTCAGTGAAGATGCTCAGAGAGCTGTTGGTGCCATTGCTGGGGTCACTCTGGGAACAGGCTTCTGGACATGTAGGGCTTGTTGAGGTGCAGAGTTGACTAAAGGAACTTGCGCTCACCCCCTCCTGGTGGCACTTAAAGGTACCAAAATGGGGACCAGGAAGGATTCCAGTAGTACAAGGAGCAGCTGATATCTGGGGTGTGGAGTAAAAGTACAATCAGGTGTCTGGTCCAGGTGCGTAGATTTCTAGATTCGTAGTCTTACTCCCTGTTATTAACGCTTCTCGGTCTGTCTCCTGTTTTCCCTGCAGGAGATGGAAACTGCAAGTGCTAGATTTACAAAAGAATGTGCATCAGGACTTCTGGGCAGTGTGGTCTGGAAACAAGGTGACCAATATGTGTCCACTGTGGGAGCCAGAGGTGGCCCAGCCAATCCAGAAGAGGCAGAAAGTAGACAATTCAAATACAGGGCCAAGGTCACCCTTGGCCCCTCTGGAGGTATTCATAGACCTTTGCCTCAAGGCAGGCACCCCTGATGAGACCCTCACTTACCTCATTAAAAAAGTCAGGCAGAGGAAAGGTTTGATACACCTGCGCTGTAAGAAGCTGAAGATCTCCACAGTGTCAATTCAAAATATTAAGATCCTGAAAATGGTGCAGCTCGACTCTGTCGAGGATTTGGAAGTGAATTGCACCTGGAAACTGTCCACCATGGAGAAGTTTGCTCCTTACCTGGGCCAGATGGGCAATCTGCACCGGCTCCTCCTCTCCCACATCCACATGTCTTCTCATATCACCCTGGAGCAGGAGCAACAGTATGTCAGCCAGTTCACCTCTCAGTTCCTCAGCCTGCTCCACCTCCAGGAGCTCTATTTGGACTCTATTTCTTTTCTTGAAGGTCGCCTGGACCAGATGCTCAGGTGAGGGATGGTGAGGTTTCTCTGGAGACTAGAGCAATCCGCTTTTCATTTCATCAGCAATAATGGGCCTCTCTTGTATGCCAGCCATCAACAGTGCCAGAGTGCATGAGTCACTAGAAGGTCCACCCACTCAGTGTCTTGTTCGCTGCTTTGTCCGTTGTCACATAATCCCTCAGATAAAAGTTAGAGGTGTGAACTAGGACATGCTATTAGAGGGATTGCTTGCTAGGAATCTGTGTAATGGGGGCTTTGGGCCAGATGAGGGTGGCTTTGGGAAGTCTCCCACTTAGGAAATGATGTCTAAGTGAAGATGATGGAAAATAAGTGAATGTTGAGGGCAGGGATGAGGGGAAAGCTCATCAGATGTGAGGTCTCAGATTGTAAGCTCTGCCCTCAGCACTTTGTCTGCAGGAGCCTCTTCCTTCAACCCTGCCTCAAACTGCCTGTCTCTCAAGCTTTGCTTTAGGCTCCAGCTAAGGAAATATGTGGGAAATGCAGGCTTCTGAAGTAAGGAATTGTAAAAAGGAATAGTTTGTGGATGATTTAGTGATCCAAGTTAGTCCCTGCAGGCTGGCAGCCGCCACTAGATATTGCCAGACTGCCCAGGTTAGCCCTTTCTGCACTTGCTCCCTTAGCCTTATCAGCCACAGAGATCAAAGTGATGGGAGTCAAAGCTGTGGTCAAAAGGAAGCCTGAGTTGAAAGCATTTCCGGTCATATCACCCCATATCACCCCGTACTAAAACTTGCTGGTTTTCTCTCCTGCTTGAGATGTCAGGCCAGGCTCCCCTATTAGCACCTCCCATCTTTACCTTTCTTCATGCTCAAAATACCTGTAGGTGGGGTGTGATGTGCTCTGCTTGACGGAAGAGCAAAGAGTGTGTGTGGGGTTTCATTCACTTGAACCAGTTACACAGCAGATAAGTGATGGAGGGAAGGACTCCACTCAGACTTGCACTGACTTGAATGCCTCCTTTTCACCAGGTGGCATCCTGAGGGTTGACCATCATCTAGAAAACTTTGGGTTCTGGTGAAATGGGCCTCTCTTCCTTTAAGGCCTGGGTCATCTTCACCTCCTGCCCACCAGCTCCATTCCCCAGAACTAACTGCTCTGTCTCTCCCCAGGTGCCTGAAGACCCCCTTGGAGACCCTGTCCATCACTAACTGCCTGCTTTCGGAAACCGACTTGATGCACTTGTCCCAGAACCTGAATGTCAGTCAGCTGAAGGACCTGGGTCTCAGCGGGGTCAACCTGACCAATGTAAGTTCTGAGCCCCTCCAAATTCTGTTAGAAAGAGCCTCCGCGACACTCCAGGACCTCGATTTGGATGAGTGCGGGATCATGGACCCCCAGTTCACTGCCATCCTGCCTGCCCTGAGCCGCTGCTCCCAGCTCACAACCTTCAGCTTCTGTGGAAACCCCATCTCCATGGCTGTCTTGGAGAACCTGCTGCGCCACACCATCGGGCTGAAAAACCTGAGCCATGTGCTGTACCCTACCCCCTTGGAGAGCTACGAGGATGTCCGTGGCACCCTCCACCTGGGCTTACTTGCCCAGCTGCACGCCAAGCTGAGGCAGATGCTGCAGGAGTTGGGGCGACCCAGCATGGTCTGGTTCAGTGCCAACCGCTGTCCTGACTGTGGTGACAGAACCTTCTATGACCCAGACCCCATTCTGTGTCCCTGTTATACATCTTTCTAGCTGGGTGCACAATCATAGGCTTTGTTTTAGGCACTTGGATACTGAAGCTCAGACATAAGTACTTCTGCCTGCCCTGAGCCGCTGCTCCCAGCTCACAACCTTCAGCTTCTGTGGAAACCCCATCTCCATGGCTGTCTTGGAGAACCTGCTGCGCCACACCATCGGGCTGAAAAACCTGAGCCATGTGCTGTACCCTACCCCCTTGGAGAGCTACGAGGATGTCCGTGGCACCCTCCACCTGGGCTTACTTGCCCAGCTGCACGCCAAGCTGAGGCAGATGCTGCAGGAGTTGGGGCGACCCAGCATGGTCTGGTTCAGTGCCAACCGCTGTCCTGACTGTGGTGACAGAACCTTCTATGACCCAGACCCCATTCTGTGTCCCTGTTATACATCTTTCTAGCTGGGTGCACAATCATAGGCTTTGTTTTAGGCACTTGGATACTGAAGCTCAGACATAAGTACTTCTTAAAGGAACACAGCAGCCACAGTTTCAGACAAATGCTGTGTTAGCAGGAAAAGGAGAGGTGATTCAGGGGGTAGGGGAGGAAATGTTGACTTGAGTTAATGGTTTCTTTGAGGAGATGTGTTCTGTAGAGTTAGATGTATGAATCTTAAGTTTCTAGAGGGAGATTCAGGCATTGAAGATAGATGTGGGAGTTACCCCTGTTTGAATGGTTGTAAAGAAATGGTCAGAAATAAAGGTAACTTCATGTTAACCATCTGGTGTCCTCTTACGTTAACCTGATTCTCCAACTTAAACCTCAGGAATCTCTAGTTACTTAGCTAATAAGGCATGAATGTGCATGATGCTCAGAAACTAGGCTGAACAAGGTTGGGCCGCAGTTCATGGTACCATTTATCATTCCTTCTGTTTGGTTCTTCTGTCTGGTGCATCTGTTATCTCCACTTAACGCCTGTGACTATTGAGTTAGTCAATGTACACAAGGTGCATCCAGGGCCTGGAATATACTAAGTGACCTATAATTGCCACTGCTAACTCCACCCAGGCTCTAGAATCAAGCATTCCTCCTAGTGTCTCCATCCCTGGCCTTTGGCCACACTGAGGTAGGGCTTCATTTCACTGAAGGGAACATCCACCTGCTGGTGAGCAAGAGCCTTAGCCTTAACCAACTCATCTGTCATCCTACCTGGTCTAGCCCCTTGAATTCAACTAGTGGCCAGTGAAAACATTTAAATTTCTTGAGTAAAATGTGATTATATGGGCTTATAACATTGGTTTAATATTTATCCCTCATTAAATATATGGCATCCTTTTGTGGGAGTAAGGTTGTAACAATGTGAGAATGACTTCTCCTTAGAGGGTTCATACCAAGTCACCTCAACATGTGCTTCTGTAGTATGTGGGCTATTTCAAGCTGAAGGCAGTTGAGATCCTGCGGGCTCATGAGAAACTTCCACCTTTCCCTTAAAGAATTTAAATCAGGGGCCTTGCCCATGATGAGTTGTCATCAGAAATAACTTTTTATGACCTAGGTATAGGGCAGGGCAAACTTCTAATTACTGAGCATCTGTTCTTATCCAGCAAATGACCTTCTGCCCACTCTTTACCTCATATTTAGTTTAGAATATTTCAGACACGCACATACATGCACATACATAAATATAGTTTTCCCTGTGTCTCGTGTACGTGAGGTTCCCATACGTATGTAATTAAATTTGATGATTGTCTCATGTCTATTTGATTGTTAGACCAACTGACAGCACCTTGGAGGAAGAGGAAAAAGTTCCTTCCCCATGGGCCCCTTAACCAACTTACAGGAATATTTTCCAGAATGGGAACCAGCACCTCTGGAATTTAAGGAAAAGTATACAAAATGAGAACGTTCTTGAAGAGCAAAGGCAAAGCATCACATGATCTCAGTGTTGGGTTCCTCAGCCACAAACTTGGAGTTCTTGCAGGAGGGTATTGGTCCAAGCACCTAAGAGCTAGAGAGATTATCTTAGAGAAGAAGAGAGGGAGAGGTGATCCAGTATTTGGACAAGCAGAATTAAACGTAAGATGATGAGGCAGGATCTCAGAGGGTGGAGGACAAAACAGTTGGCCACAAAACTTTTTAAAAAATCTTTTTCTTCAATAACAGTTGACATTCACCATTATTTAATATTAGTTTCAGGTGTACAGCATAGTTGTTAGACATTTACATAATTTACAAAGTGATCCCCGATTAGCCTGGTACCCACCTGGCACTATACATAGTTATTACAATGTTATCGACTGTATTCCCTATGCTATATTTTACAACCCTGTGACTACCATTTTGTACTTTTTAATTCCTCCACCTTTTATACCCAGCCCAACAACCCCCCTCCCATTTGGCAACCATCAGTTCTTTGTATCTATGAACATTAGACTTTTGTTGAATGTTTTCTTCAACAAATCTTCCAAACCTGAGAATAGTAATGATGTGGTGATAATAATAAGTGAGTACCAAGCATAAAAAAGCACAACCAAGTGATCTATTGATACAAAACAAATTATCCCCAAACTGAATGGCTTAAAAACAACAATATATATTTTTGAATTCACAGTTATTGTGGCTTAGCTGATTGCATCTGACTCAGAGTCTCATCAGGTACACTCAAAATGTTGGCTTATTCATCTAAAAATTTGACAGACTTGACCAGAGCTGGAGAATCCTCTTCCAAGATGGCTCTTTTCCTTGGCTGTTGGCAGGAGGCCTCAGTTCCTCACCATGTAGATCTTTCCATAGGACTGCCTGAGTGTTCTCACAACATGGCAGCCATCTGGCTTCCACTAGTGCAGGTGATTCAAAAGAACAAGACAGAATGTCTTTTATGACCCAATCTTGGAAATCACACACCATCGTCCCACAATGTCCTGCTCCCTGTGACAGAGAACTATCCAAGGATGTGAACACCAGAAGGCAGGGATCATTGGGGGCTGTCTAGAAGGCAGGCTTTCACAATAGCACAAAGCCTTTTGCTGAAGTAACATGTTAACTAAACCTATTGTAATAATTTTGCAGTATATACATATATCAAATAATTATATTGAGAACCTTAAACTTATACAATGTTCGATATCAATCAAACTTGTGGAGGGGACTAAAAACAAAAAAAGAATTAAAAACCTCACAAAATAACCCCCTCGAAAGCCTTTTCCATACATTATTTTATTTAATAGTCATAGCAATCCAGGAAGGTAGTTATCATTTACCTCTGTGACCCAGAACTTGACATCATATCTGGCAGAATGTAGCACTCTAGACTTTGGTCAAAGAGAGATGCACGTAAGGGATTAAGAGCTCAGGACATCAGTCCCACTGCCTAGGTTCAGATCTCGGATGCTATTTATTGTGTGATCTTGAGCAAGATTTTTAACATCTCTGTATTCAAAACAAAACAAAACAAACCCACAAAACTCTACTATGAATATAATAATAATATATACACACCCTCTCTTGATTTTGATTCAACTAAATAGAAGATATAGCACATTCCAATCCCAGTGCCTGGCTCATAGTGCTAAATAAACATTATTTGTTGTTATTGATGTTATCCCCAACAATGTTTCCTGCTCCTGGTGAGGTTTTCAGTGACTCATTAAAAAAAAATTTTTTTTTATAAGAGTTTATTTGAGCCAAACTGATGACATGTGCGGAGGAGCAAGATCTCAAATGCTCCCAAGAATAACAGTTTATGCAACTTCTTTTATGCATTTGAAATTAAAGAAGAAACTCAGGAAGATTACATGAGCTGGGAGAAAGCCAGGCAGGCGTTGTATTACAGGATTGTTAACAAGATTCTGTGCTCTCTTGAGAGTGGTTACAGTTTATTTTAAAGGTGTGTTAGATACGCAGAAAAAATGGATAGGGCTCGCCTGAGGCAAAGTTAGGCCTTTAACAAAAGAAGTTATATGCCTGAAGCGTGACTACCCCCTATGTCCTGCCCAGTTAGAATTTATAATCAGATCACCCTGTGAGGTTACTTTCCGTAGAACCCAATTTTCCATCCACAGTTCTCCCTCCAGGTCATAAATCAATTGGAAGGATGCATTGATGACCAACCTTTTGGTCAGATAGTGTAGTCTCAGAGTACTAGGAAGTCTCATTCCTAGGAGGTCTCAGTATAGACTTTATTTTGTTGACCTTTGGGGATGGAGCAATACCATAACCACGAAATCCAAGTTGAGGCCAAATTTCTCCCAAAAAGGGAAGGTCAGGTAAATGGAAGGCAGTCTAGGTCTTAACTGCTTTCATTTTGAAAACAAAAAACAACACTAGATCATTTTTATCCTGTGAACTATCCTGATCTGAATGGTTTTGCCTCCTCATTTTGCTGTGTTTGGCATCTAGTGTAACAGCCTCAGTAATTCTTGAGGGTATACATGGCACCTAATGGCATTGAGCTACCTCTGGAAAAGCCTTAAAATTGAGAGGGAGCAGAGTGTGCAACCCCAAAAATATGCCTTTTGGGGATATTGATTATTTTAAGCTGATTATTTTTAAGAAATGAAAGACCCAGAAAGAACATTCGAACATCCCCCGTTACCTGCCTAAAGGAATTCATATAGAAAAACTTCCTTAAAGGAAGAGAACTATCACTTTAGCATCAGAATATGAACTGAGTGTAGCAGACAGGGAGGACTCTAGCAAAGTCTGTTTGCTAGACTCCCCTCTGTGTGTTCCCATTGTTTCTGGGTGGCCCAGCGAGAATTTGTTTACCAAATAATTGCTCCTTCTTATCTACCCATCAACTGCCTACTTTCCCTTTAGAGTCCCAGACTCCTGTCTCCCTCTCCTTTATCCGACATCTAAGCCTCCACTGCCTGATTGAGTCCTATATTCTTAGAGAACCCCTGTATATACATACATAATAAATTTGTTTATTTTTCCTATTGATCTGTTTCATGTCAATTTGATTATTAGATTAGCCAGAAGAACTTAGAAGGTGAAAAGGGAAATTATTTTTAATCCCCCACAGAATCTTTTCCAATAGAAATACTCAACCAGAAAATACAGATATGTTCTGCCTCCTGAGGCAGGACAGGGCAAATTCCCCCGAGTGAGGAGAGACCAAGCCCTGCACTGAGAGAGAAGAGGATTCTTGGCGGAGAGTGTAGAAAGAAATCAAACACATACCAAAGTTAGAGTTAAAAAGAAAGTTTATTATCCCATTTCCAGTTTTCCTCGAGAACACTTGCTGAAGGTGGCTGCAACATTTACTCTGAGATAACTCGCAGATTACGGTCCTAACCTTACCCCCAAAGTTTGCCGTGAAATGTCTCGCTTTTATTATTATTTTTGTATCACTCTGGTATAGCAATAGTCTTTGGAAACAAATTTATAGCATTCTGTTTTTAGTAGTGGTATTTCCATTTACAAAATACAGTAATTCTCGGTGGCTGAAAATGTCAAATTCTATGTTCTGCTTTGCGTTGTTCCATGCTTTGAAATTTACTACACAAAAAAAGAGGATTAAATACTGATCATTATATACATTTCTGTCACATTAGGATTAGAGACAAATTCTGTTTAGAAATAGCTCCAAGAACAGTTTTTATATTTTATTTTCACATTGAAAACCAGTGAGATTTGCTTCAGCCTCAAAGAGTGTGTTTATGTAAAATTAAATTAACACTGGCAGCAAGCTGCAGGTTTTTTTCCTACATGAGAAATGGGTTAAAGAAGGGGAAAAACAAAGACTAGAGAAAGCAAAGACAAAAAGCCAGACAAGGAAAAAAGTCCCGAGTTGGGGATACAAGTTTATTTACCTTTCTTTAGTTCCTGTGAGTTACAGTTTAAAAACTTTGTTTACCCATTTTCCTTTGATGTGGAGCTACAGTGAGGAAGGGGGAGAGTAGGTATAGTGAAAAGGTAAGAATATGTAGCCTGAACGGCCTGCTGGCAGTTCCCAGCCTTTAATCCATAGGTTCCCCTTGTTTTTAGCCATAGGGAATGAACAATTTTATTTTGTGTAGGACAGCCACTTAAAGACTCTTGTTTTTCCTGTTTCCCCTTCATGGGTGTGGGAAATGGGTTGTTAGCAGTCCCAGCAGAAATCTTCCTTTGTTCTGCAGGTGTCCTTGGTGGTCTCTCTGCTGGGCTGACGAGCATATTGCAGCTTCTGACTCTGGATTGATTTAACACTTTAGTTCTCTTCCCTTCTCCCTACATTACTCTGACATTTATCCACAAGTTGCTTTGACTTTTGAGTTTGAGGTGCCCAGGCCTTTGTGCTAATGAAGCATCTCATGTCTCCTTTCGTAGTATTTTTCCACACTCTTCAGAAGATGCATTCCTGTTTGCTTCTAAACATTTGCAAGCACACGATAATAATCATCAAACTCCCTAATCAATTTCTCCCCATCCAAGTTAAAATCGTTCATTAAAATTATGTTAATAAAACACAATTTCAATGTTCATGTGTATGTGTATGTAAGCAATACACACCTATTTATATAAAAAGTTAAGGAAGAAGAATGTAGATGTGGAGAATATGCACTGAAAGGCACATAAGAAATTCTTAAGAGCAGTTTATTTTGGGACTGGAGACGGGTAACTAACTGTATGGGGCACGAGGGAGACTGCAACTGATGAAAAATCTTCTGTGTTGTTTGACTTGATTTTGAACTCTGCATAAGTATGACTTGTAATTGAAGAGTAGTTTTCAAGGCACAATGTGCTATACCTGAATCCATTGTTTATACAATGGATTTGTGCTCTTGTGTCAACTTATATCCCAAGTGTTATATTTTGTTTTGTTTTTGAATTAATAAAAACTTATACAAAATAAAGTATTTATTCAAAGGCTGACCGAAATCCATTCTCAATTGCCAAAGAAAGAGTCACATCTGATTTCAAGATTTTAGTGTTAGATGTAATTTAGAGTTTTTTCTCCTTGGCGTGATTCATCTGTAACTTGGAGTTTTTGCCTTAGTCCACCTGGTAAAGACATAATTTCCCCAAAGGCTGGTTCGCTACCAAGCTTGATTAATTCACCTTACCCATTAGAACACTTTGCTGGGACCAGTTCTCCAGTTTTTTTTCCCTTGGGGGTACCCATTAGAGTTGGAGCCTCCCTCTATTGCCCCCCCCCCACCTTCTTGTGTCTGAAGGAGCTGGGGCTAATGTGAGCCACCAAAATTTGTCATCTAGGTATGTTCTGGAAACTAATATCTCCCTGCTTTGGTAAGTAGGTGATGGAGGTCATTAGTTACTGAATTTATTTTTTTTAATTATTATTATTCATGCCTACAGCACCTGGTCTTCCTAGGTGGTCTCCCATCCAAGGACTAACCAGGTCTGACCCTGCTTAGCTTCCAAGATCAGACTTCGAGCTTGTTCAGGGTGGCATGGCCATAGACCATGGGCCGTGGCTCCACTGGGGCATGAACCCAGGACCTTCTGCATGTAAAGCAGACGTACTAATCGCTACACTATTGAACCACGTATCAGTTACTGAATTTTTTAATGAGTCTTATTCCCTTGCATTTTGGTCCCTTTCTGCCCCACCCTTGCATTTAAGCTCGGAGATCATTCCTTTGGGATTTCTTATTCCAGTGATAATCAAAGCTGAGAGTAGAAAGAGGGAGCCAAAGGCACTGATACTGGTTACAAAAGCCTCAGTCTCTTGAGATAAATCTCTCCTAGGCAGACGGGGCGGGGCGGGGGGAGAGGGAAAAGTTTGTGAGAACAATGAGATAGCCTTGATCACCACCAGAGATGGAGAAAAAGACAGAGGCTGGTTTGATTAGTGCTCTCCTGAACAGGTGTACTTCTCTGGGCCATAACATAAAGTAGAATCTACTTTCCATGCAGCTTTGGTCTGCACGTAAGGAGGTACCAGCTCCCTGGTCCTGCACACCTTAACTTCTCCTGGGTACAAAATTCTTAAATGGTCTGAGGTGCCCACCTGTTGGTGGATAATCAAGCTGACCATGGATCACCCTCACTATCATGACCTTGGGTCCCAGAGACAACACCAAGGTCAAGGACCTGCCTCCTTGACCACAGCACTTTTTGGGCTCCTTTGGCTCTGGAGCTGACCATAGGTGAGAAGATAGGAACAGGTAATTTCCTGGGCCTACCATGTGTCCAGAAGTATTCTGATGTTGGCTGGTCGGAGGCAGCCCCTTTGGCCACAGGCTTCGATGAAGTCAGAAGTGGACATCCCTCTCCCAGGCTCCAGAGAATCACCACGCCCAAGGTTTATTTTGTGGCGGCTCCTGGAGGCAGAGAAAACTAAGGAATAACACACTCCCTCTTTCTAGACCTCTCTCTATTTCTTTACTGGCTACAGCCCTAAATTCCTTCTGATAAGTTTTTCTTCTCTCTATCCAGTCTGCAGACAACATCTTATCCTTCTCCATGGAAACCTTTCCAGCATCTGCAACAAAGTTGAACTGACGCCTTCCGCGTCTTTATAACTTAACATCGTAAGGCCTTTTTGTATGTCAGGTGATTAATTTTCCGACTCTTCTGTTATACAACTATATATTGTTTTTCTTCTTTTTCTTAGCTATAGTAGTGAATTAAACATAGATATTTCCCCTTAGATCTGGGATGGTATGAAAATGAAACTCTTTCTGCCCTCAGAGTTCTGTCCTTCACAGTCTAGGAGAGAAAGAAAAGGAGTTGGGGCCAGGAAGGGAGTTGAAGGAGGGCCCCTACCAGCTGTGGTCTCAGGAAATAGTCCAAAGGAGGAGAAGGCTGCTTCCTGGAAAATCAGTGTGGACGGGCATGTCTGTGGCCAGGAGTCACTTGCACAGTGTAAAAAAAATCATATAAATGGAGCCACTTTAAAATAGAGTCAGAAATGCCATGCCAGAGGAACTGCCTTGCACGTCTTACGCCACAAACCTCTGGAACATTAAAATTGGACAAAATAAACTTTGGCAACATGTGTCCAAAGAACTGTTTGCAGGATAACAAGAAAGCAAATATTATGAAAACGGGACTGAAAATTAAAATGTTTAGAATTAGCCTCACTATGTTATGTTATCTGTACCAACAGAAATGCCTTTAGTTTTTCATAAATACCCACTGCCTTAATCTCCTAATTGGAACTCTATTTGGGCTTTTGCCTGGATCAGTGTGTCACAAACAGCTATTCTTTTTTGATATCAAATAAATGCTTATTTCCTCTCATTTTGGCCTTTTATTGTCAGGTTAACAACAGCCCCTACCTGTCCCTGAGGTGAGCCCTCTCCTTTGGCTTTCGTTCTAAAGTGTTAGCTTGCTAGGGCTGCCATGACTACGTATCACAGACTGAGTGGCTTAAACAACAGATATTTATTTTCTCACAGTTCTGAAGGAGAGAAGTATGACACCAAAACGTTGGCAGGTTTAGTCTCTCCCAAGGCCTCTCTCCTTGACTTGCACGTGGCCACATTCTTGCTGTGTCCTCACATGGTCTCTCCTCTATGCTCAAGCATCCCTGGTGTCTCTTTATGTGCTTAAATTTCCTCTTAGAAGGACACCAGTCAAACTGAATTAGGGCCCACCCTAATGACCTTGTTTTAACTCAATCACCTTTTTAAGGGTCTTATCTTCAAAAATGGTTATATTCGGAGGTACCGGAATATAGGACTTCAGCATATAAGTTTTGAAGGAGACAGTTGAGGCCATAACAGGGAGTGATTTTGGGGGCTTCATTCACATGGGGTGCTTTACCTGGTGAATGCTGAGCAGAGGCCGTCGCCAACTGGAACAGTGGTTTTCCAACCAGCTGCTCATTAGAAATATTCGGGAGTTTTAATAACACAGACTCTGGGTCTGAGGCCAAGTGGCATTGGTGTCACTTAGGAGCTTGTTAGATATTCAGACTCTCAGGCCCTGCCCAGAACGACTGAACCAGAATCTTTACTTTTTCACAAGAGCTGTAGGTGAGTCTTTAGAGTCAATGATGCTTAAAAAGCACAGCCCAGGTGATTCAAAAGTGCAGCCTGAATTGAGAAGTTTGGATCTATATCTCTGGGCTTTCTTACATACCCCAACCTTCCTGAACATTGCAGGACATTCCTAAGCCCCTAAAATAGAGGTGGGGGTCCTGGAAATTCTGAGGGGAAGAGGTAAGGTCCTAGCTCAAGCTCCAGGCTCCGATCATTCTATTGTGTCAGCCAACACTATGCTTTCCCCGAAGTGGAAGCTCAGTGTATTGGATAAATGAAAAAAAAAAAAAAAAAGGATTCCTGACCTTCGGCCCACTCTTGGGCTTTCCTTGGAGGAATGGGTGCAAAAATATTTCAATCATACTGGAGAGATCAATGTTTCCCAAGGTACTTTTGTTTAAGAATCCCATGGGGGCAAACACTGAACTTTCAGATTTCCAGGCTCTCCCCTAGAAATCTGAGTTTCCCACATGTGAGGTGCAGCCTGGAATCTAAATATATGACTGTTCTAGGTGACTCTTAGGTTTGAACATTCTTTAGAAGCATGGATCTAAACTGGTAAGTAGACAAATTTTTCCTTCTTTTCATCTATTATTGCAAAGCTACATTCATGACCAAACATTTTAAAGTTGACATCCACAATGTTTTTCATCATAAGTTTAAACATTGCAAATGATGTTATTTCTGGCATACAATAAAAATGCATAGTTTAAGTAAATAAAACTATTAATATAACTCTTTAAAATGTACCCACAAATATGTAAATAGCATAGGGTTTTGAGTTTTTAAGTTATATTAGGTTTGGGACTTTAGAACATTTCAATTAGCAAACTAGATTTCTGTTTTAATTCTGACTTGGTTGCATTGGCAGAAGATGAAATACAAATACAGGCATATGTGTTTTATCTGCCATTTAGTTGGCTCTAATGCCTAGAGACCCTATGAGTGAGTGATGTCCACAACGTCCTATCCTCAACAGCCTTGCTCAGCTCCTGTAGACTCATGCAAATACAGACATACCTCAGAGATATTGCGGGTTCGTTTCCGGACCACCACAATAAAGTGAATATCGCAATAAAGTGAGTCACATGAATTTTTTTGGTTTCCCAGTGCATATAAAAGTTATATTTACACTATACCATAGTCTGTTCAGTGTGTAATGGCATTATGTCTATAAAAAATAATGTAAACATGTTAATTAAAACATATTTTACTGCTAAAAAATGCTAACCATCATCTGAGCCTGTTGGAAAAATGGTACTGATAGATTTGTAAAAAACACAGTATCTGTGAAGCACAATAAAATGAGGCATGCCTGGATTTCTTGCCTGTCAGAGGACCATGGGAGGCAAAGCCAGAGATTCAATCTAGAAGGTACTGAGGGAAGGCAGAGCGAAGGAGGAGAATGGGGGGAGGGGAGAGATGAGAGGTGAGAGCAAGCCAAGGGTATGAACTTTGACCCCTGGAACTTAATTAAAAAAGGAGTGGCTGGCCCCTCCCTAGAGAACAGATTTTTATTCTCTGTCGCTGGAGTGATCTCTAAGAACTTTTTGGCATTTGGAAGAAATCTTCCCTCTCAAGTTCCTCTGTTGGAAGAGCCGTATGGATTGCTTCCCAATAGCTCAAGATCCGGGTAAACTGGAGATAAGGAGGTGGGCCTCTGGACAATGGAGAGAGTAGGGGAACTCCCGCCACAGGACATTGGGTGCGGCCCTGAAGCCCCGCCCACATTCTTTCCTTTGGCGATTTGGATGGAAGGTTTCGGTAATCTCTCTGGACCACAGCCACAAATCCAATCAGGATCAACTGGTTCGGGAACTTGATTGGATCTCCATTTGGATGTTATAGATTGGATTATAATAGGCTTTAAAAGGAGTGAGATTGTCTGACCAGGCTTCACTCAGGCTTTTGGGAGAGCAAGGTAAAAAGTTCCACAGACACAGGAAGTGGTGCCGCTGGACTTAGAGAAGTTTCTTCTGGATATGTAGACAAAGACACTTCAGCTTTGTCCTCCCTCATGGCTCAGAGTGGAAAATATTGAGCCACACCGAGTCATCTGGATACATAACTTCAGGAACTGGTAAGCTAAGACATATAGTATCCTCCATTTTGTTCTCTTAAAACTGATCCGAAAACTTTTCCTGAAAAGGGTTAGTCAATATTTTAAGCATTATAGACCACGTGGTTTCTGTTGTGATGGCTTGAATTTGCCATACTAGTGTGAAAGAAGCCATGGACAAAATAGCCTTAAACAAGTGATCACAGCTGTGTTTCAATCAAATTTTGTTTGTAGACACAAATTAGAATGTCATATAATTTTCCATGTGATATGAAATATTCTTTTGGTTTTTTTACCCCCAAATTAAAAAAGAAATTAAGTATGTAAAAAAATACCAAAAAAATATATAAATCATGTTTTGCTTGCTGGTTATGCAAAACCAGGGAGTCGGCCAATTTCCCAACCTCGTATTAAAGCATTTGTCAAAATGCAGCTAGCATCCCATTAGTGAACTGTGAAATTTAGTGAGCTGCAATCAGCTTATGAAAAGAAATATAATTTGTTCATTGAATCTAACATGCCAAAAACTGTTAACTTTTAAAATAAATTATTTTTACCAGCAAAATGGGTTTCTGAATTGCAATTTGAGACAAGCAAGCTATGGCAAAAACCAAATGCAAGTCTGCAAACAAAGAAGAGTTACTTTATAGAGAAAAAGGAGGAAGTTGGGATATTGGGTATGAGCAAAAGTCCATTGGTGGAGAGCAGGAGTCTGGGGTTGTGACGATTTCTCATTGGCTGAGTTGTGGCATTTTCCTTTTTGGGAAAATAATTGGGCTTGCTGCTGGGCAAAGAGAAAATCTTCCTTCTTCCTGCTGGAGAAGAAAAGTGGCCAACTTCTGGCTTTGAATTGTAAAGTAAGGGGCTAAGACAAACAGTGTTTGCATGAGAGCTCCCCCTTCAGGGCTTCCTGACTGTTTTAAATGAGATTTATCTGTATTAATTTTTATATAAGATACATTATTTCTGATATCTGTATAAAATTTAAAAATACTACCAAGCAAACTATGAAATGCTACTGATGAGATGCAATCTAATTTCAGAAATGGGAAATGTAAACAGCTTATCCCTTAGAATCAGTGGCATGGGTTAATAATGGCATAGAAGGTATGAGCATATGCATTGCAGGGAGAGTATTATTTTATAAAACTTGTTTTACTACACATACATGCCCATACATACTGGATGAATTTCTCCTTTGCATGATGGTGTTAAATCATTTCAATTTGGGTTTTGTTAAATGCTTGGAAAGCCTGGAATTAATGGGTTTCAGTCTGTTATACTCATAAACAATCAGATTAATAACAGCTACTATTTTACTTATTTTCAGTCAGTTCATGTATTTTCTTACTCTGTCCTATGTCAGGGTAAGGATACCAAGAGTATTCATTTGTTTAGCATTGTCCTAGAAGCCGAAGATAGAGCAGAAAATGAAACACAAGTCCCTGCCCTCATGTAGCAAGATATTTTTTCTATAGTGTATGTTAGACCAGGGTGAAACACTGAGCTGAAAACTAGTGTTGGAGGAGAATAGGGTACGGGATTTGGGGTAGGTTGTGATTTTGATAGCATGGTCAGGGAAGCCTTGCTGAGAAACTGTGGACCTGAAACAGGCCAAGAGTTGGCATGAGGGTATCTGAGGAAAGACCATCTATTACAGGAGGAACAACAAAAGTTCTGAGAAAGTAGAGTCTGCTGCCTTCCAGACTCACAGAGCTCAAGATGGCTGCAGTGGAGGACAGGGTCAGAACAGACGAGGATCAGTGGGCACAGGTGGATGGCGTAGACCTCTTCTGGGCATTTTATGTTCATTGATATTTTTGAGTGAGATGGGAAGCCATTGACGATCTATACGCAGAAGGGTGCGTGCCAGCTCTCCTTCATATTTTAACGAGAGCATTGGAGCGGCCATGATGGAGATATGACAGAAGTGGTAGAAGGATGGAAACTTTTGCATTGCAATGATCCAGGGAGAGAACATGGTGTTTTCAATCAAGGAGGTGGCAGTGGATGTAGAAGAGAATGGTCAGGTTCTGGATACCTTTAGAAGGTGGAGTGGACAGGGTTTGCTAATTGGTTTTAGGGTGTGAGGGGAAGGCTGGCAGAGCACGTCTCTAGAGTTTGTGAACTGAGCAACTGGAAGGGTTTACAGAGAAAGAGAATGCTGCAGGAGGAGCTGTTTTTTTAGGGGATTATCTAGAGCTTAGCTGCTTTTTTTTTTTTTTTAAGATCGCCTAGAAATCTTAGATATCCCTGAGGGTATGTCTGTGTGTAGGAGGAGGCTAGCGAGACACCCAGGATGCAAAAATGAGGGAGACAGGCACTCTGAGATGTTGAATCTGCGCCTCCTTAAGTATTGCCCTTAAATTTTGTGCTCTAATGCCTCCCTTGCCTCACCCTGTTCATGGCCCTGCAAGAGGACAGGTTGAGCAGTTTGCAGTTGCAGGAGACCGGAGCGGGGTGGGGCATCGAAGAGGTAAATCTGGAATCATCATGTCACTTAAATGCTTTGAGCCTCTTTTCTTACATGTAAAATAAGGGTATTAATAGTTATCTCAGTGTTTCAGGGGAGGATTAAATAAGGCAATGATTTTATCTTTTGAAATAAATACTGACTAATGATATGTGGTTGCACTTAGGTAGCAATTTACAAAAAGGAAGTACTGGAAGTTGAAGGGACCACTTTGAGCCAAAGCAGTTGTGAAATGGCAGATCTCTTATTGTGTGAGAAAGAACAAAGGCCAGAACCACTGGAGAAAGTGGAAGAATCCAACCACAGGGACAAGGATGATGAAAATTCTGATTTGCTATTTGTTGGAGTGGAACATGTAAATGAAGATGATGAAGTTCTCTTTGTCAGAGTGATTTCCAAATCAAAACCAGTCATTTCAAACATTTTGAATAGAGTGGTCCCAGACTCATATTCGACAAGAAATAAAGGCTGCTTGGTTCAAGATACTGCTTGCACATTACAGCCTACAAATCACTTGACCCCTATGTCGAAAGCAGGGGCCATCCCTCCAGTTTCTCATTCTGGGAAGAGAGCATTAGATAGTCCTATTTTTGAGCCTTCATCTAAATGTGATTATAAAACAAACTCAACACAAGTCGTCCCTGGCAATTCCTCAGATTTGCTCTCTCCAGGGGCTCAGTGTCTCCTTGGAGCTGTACTTTCTACAGGGGGCAAGGATGAAAGTCCTCATGATTCAAAGAGACTTTCCACTTTGGATATAAACAGTAGAAATCCCAAAAGATCTAAACTCAGTGATGGGGTCCTAGGGGGACATCCTTTAGCTGTGGCTCCTTTAGGTGTCTCTCCTCCAATGAATGTGAGTACACCCTCACTAGATGTTCCCTCTTTATTAAACCCTGTTGAGAATGGAGCATCATTTCCTCGGGCTTATGCAAATGACAAGGAACATTTCAATTTTATGGATCCAGATAGAGCAAATAGTTTGGAAAGGCAGGGAAAAACAGACTCTTTGAGACTAGCAAGTCAAAACAAGACTGATCCCAAGAAAGGAAATCTGATCATGTTACTTCATGACTTCTACTACGGACAGCATAAAGGAGATGGGCTGCTAGAACAGAAGACTCACACAGCCTTTAAATGCCTCAGCTGCTTGAAAGTTCTAAAGAATGTCAAATTTATGAACCACGTGAAGCACCATTTGGAACTTGAGAAACAGAAGGGCGGCAGCTGGGAAATCCACACCACCTGCCAGCACTGCCACCGGCATTTTCCCACTCCCTTCCAACTGCAGTGTCACATTGAAAGTGTACACACCTCCCAAGAGCCCTCTGCTGTTTGTAAAATTTGTGAATTGTCATTTGAAACAGATCAGGTTCTTTTACAGCACATGAAGGACAATCACAAGCCTGGGGAAATGCCCTATGTGTGCCAGGTTTGCAATTACAGATCGTCGGCCTTTGCTGATGTGGAAACACATTTCAGAACGTGCCATGAAAACACTAAGAACTTGCTTTGTCCATTTTGTCTCAAAATTTGCACAGTTGTAACATCCTACATGAATCATTGTTGGAGTCACTGGAACAAGAGATTCTTCCAGTGTACCAAATGCCGGCTACAGTTTTTGACTTTTAAGGAGAAAATGGAGCACCAAACCAAGAATCATCAAACATTTAAAAAGCCAAAGCAATTGGAAGGATTGTCTCCTGAAACAGAAATTATTATTCAAACTACAGGTCAACCAGGATCCAGAGGTGCAGCATCCATTATTGTGAACATCACTGACCCTCAATTGTCAACTGTAAAAAGTAAAAGGAGAGTGACTATGAACAATAAGTATTATAGATATCACTGAAGCTAGAGTTCGGACTATAAATTATGTTCTACCCACTTCCAGGAATTCTGAAAGACAGAATGGAGGTGAGGACATCTGTACATCGTAGCTGTAGATGCCAGCAAGCAATGTCAACAAATGTCAGGTTTTACAGTAACCATTCTTTAGCTCCCCACTGTCAAGAACTAGCTCAGAAGTCTCATGCCCCTTCCCAATCAACCTCCTCCCCAAAGTAGCCACTTCTCTGACCTCTGCTACCATAAAGTGGTCTTTGTTTTTGAACTTTAAATAAATGGAGTTGCACAATAGATTTTTGTCTTTGTTTTTCTTTACATAGTGAGATGTGTTCTTGCTGTGTATAGCACATTCTTTTTCATTGCTAGGTAGAATTCCCTTGAATGAATATGGCACATTTTAATATACCCATTTTACTGTTGATGGACTTTGAGGTTGATTCTTTTGTATTTTGAATAAAGCTTGTGTGAGGCTGTGTATGTCTTTTGGCAGATATATGTGTAGTAATTTCTCTAGCATAGTATAGAGATGAGAAGTCCTGGAACTGTATAGATTTAGCTTTTTAGTGTAGATACTGCCAAACACTTTTAAAGTGATAGAAACAATTTACATTTCCACCAGCAACACTGAAAACTTCATTGCTAGAGATACAACACTTGGTACTGTCAGTCCTTTTCATTAGTGTCATTTTCTTGAAGTTTTAGTATCATGTTGTTTTCGTCTGCATTTCCCTGATAAGTAATGCAAATGCTTGATATTTTTTTTCATATGGTTGTTAGCCTTTTGAATATTATCCTTTTATTAAGTGCCTATTCAAGTTTTGCCATTTTATTTTATTTTATATTTTATTTTATTTTATTTTATTTTATGTTTATTTTATTTTATTTTATTTTATTTTATTTTATTTTATTTTATTTTATTTTATTTTATTTTATTTTATTTTATTTTTTATTTTATTTTATTTATTTTATTTATTTTATTTTATTTTATTTTATTTTATTTTATTTTATTTTTTTATCTAGGCAGTTTGTCAACTGGGGAGGGTACAAGAGAGAACTGCTGGGTCACTGAAAATGTCCTGTATCTTGACCTGGATGGTGGTTTCATGGGTGCACATATGGGTATTAAGGTTGGTGCTTCATAGTTTGTCTTATTTAAGAAATTATTGTCTACCAAGAACATATATTCCTCCTATATTTTCTTCTAGAAGTTTTACTATTTATTCTTTCATGTTTAGGTCCATGATCCATCTCAAATTTACTTTTCTGTTTATAGTGTGATAAATCAAGATATCAAGGTTAATTTTTTCAAATGCATATTCAAATCAGTACTTTTACTAAAAAGATTACTCTTTTTCCACTGTATTGTAGTGGAAACTTTGTGTGAATCAGGTAGATGACTATATATGTCTTTTTGGACTCTTCCATTCCATTGGTCTAGTTCTCTATTCTATACTAGTGCCACATTTATTATAGCTTTTAATTACTGTAGGTCTACTTAAATTTACGTGATGGTAAATTTTATATGTCAACTTGTTTGAGCAAAGGGATGCCTGAATAGCTAGTAAAACATTATTCTGGGGTGTGTCTGCAGGGTGTTTCTGGAAGAGATGAGCATTTGAGCCAATAAACAGTAAACGAAATAAGCCATGAGCGATGTGGGTGGGCATCATTCAATATCAGGAGAAAGGATGAATTTTCCCTCTGTTTTCTTGAGATAGAATATCTATCTCTTCTGTCCTTGAACATCAGAGCTCCTTCAGGCCTTCAGACTCGGAGACTTATACCAGCATCCCCTCTCTGCCCCTGGTTCTCAGGCCTTCAGATTCAAACTGAATTCTCCCACTGGCTTTCCTGGTCCTCCAGCTTGCAAACAGCATATCATTGGACTTCTCAGCCTGCATAATTGTGTGAGCCAATTCCCATAATAAATCTCATATAGCTCTCTATATATCCTATTTGTTTTGTTTCTCTGGAGAACCCTGACTAACAGCTATCTGGGAGTTTAAGTTCTCTAGCTTTGGTGTTCAGAATTGTCTTGCCTATTCTAGATGATTTGTTTAATTAAAGTGGTTATAGTAAATTTTATTATCTTGTTCTCAAATTCATGTACAATAGTTTGTTAATTGTGATGTTAGCTATAAGGTTTTTTTGTAGCTACCCACTGACTAGAGGTATTGAGCTACTAATCAATAACCAAAAGATAATTGAGGAAAAAACCAAAAGTTTAGAAATTAAGCAATATAATTCTAATTAAGACTGAGAGTAGGGTGAGGGAAGCCAGAACCCTTAAGTGCAAAAGTCTCTTCTCTCCACTTTCACAAAGGTCTTTAATGTTATGCTTTAAGCTCACCCTAGTCCTGGTTCTGGTTCTAAGAAAGTCATAGCTCTTATAAGAAATTGCTGTGGAAAAAGTCAAATATTTGGAACTAAATAATTTTGAAAACAATGAAATGCATGGGATGGAACTAAAGCAGTTCTTAGGAGAAATTCATAGTTTTGAGGAAAGAGTAAAGATTTTGAAGTAAACAAAATGGAATTACTTTAACTAAGCTACTAAAATTATAAACATGATAAAGGTTGTGGCATGAGGAAAGATTTTATTATTGTTCTAACTTGCTTAGGAACATAAGCTTTTGAACTGTCTAGTTCTGCATCAATGTTTGGATATACATCAGTTCATTATGTGTCAATATTTGGGCATATACTAGACATCCAGATAATGCTCTGATTACCACCCAAAGGACTCACATAACCAGACCACCTGACATCCATCATCCAGACCACCAGACATGACAAGATCTCCTAGAACTCAACTTCCAGACCACCTGGTATCTGATACCATCCTGGTCCAATCCCAGAGCTAAGAGCAGGACTGATTATTCTTAAAAATGTACTTTTTACTATAATAACTCTCAACATTTCTTTCTTCTTTAGAACACTTCTGGTTTTTGACTAGCTGTGTTTCCAGTTTGCAAACTCTAAGACCCTTGAATAAATCATCATTTATTTTAAACAAAGCCTCTAGACTGTTCTGAGTTTGTTCAACATAAAAAATGCATATATTTGCAAGGAAAAGTTATAAAAATAATGACCTAACTCAGTGCTGTCCACAAACATATCTGCAATGATGGAAATGTTCTATATCTGCTCTGTTCAATTTGCCATATGTGACTACTGAGCTGTTGAAGTGTAGCTAGTATAATCGAGGTACTGAATTTTTAATTTAATTTACCTAAAATTAAATTTAAAGGTAGAAGAAACAGATCTCTCTTATAAATAAATGCCAAATAATTTGTGTACTCTCAATAATCTTATAGATACTCTCCCCTCCATGAGACTCCATGCCCCATTTTGAGTGTAGGCTAGGTTTAGTGACTTGCTTCCAAAGACTAGAATATGGAAAGGGAAAATAACTTTAAGATAGAGAACTAATACTAAACACTATCGGTAGCATGTATCTCTGATGAGAAGTGATGAGAAGGATACATCACCTCTGTGATAGAATTCTAAAAGCCTATAACCCTATTGTAACCATGAAGAAAACATCACGTTCATATTGAGAAACGTTCTGCAAAATACCTAACCTTTAAGGACTTCTTAAAGTCGTCAAGGTCATGAAAAACAAAGTTTAAGAAATTTTACAGAGTAGGCGAGGGAGATGTTATCACAAAATGCATTGTGATATCCTGTATAGGAATCTGGAACAGAAAAAGGACATTAGTAGAAAAATTAGTGAAATTTTAATAAAGCCCAGAGCTTACTTAATAACTTACTGAAGGATATTGGAGTAATTTTGAGGCCTAAAGGAGGTCGTATCACATATGTACATTTCAGACACAGCAAATATTTTCTCCGTATCTACATCCCCTTCATTTTTATGGTATACTTCACTAAACAGAAATCTTCAAATGCAAAGGATCAATAACTTAGACTTTGTGTCTGACCATAATACAACAAAGTGAGAAATTGATAAAGGAACAGTTTCAAAAATTTTCATGGATTTGGAAAACGAATACCATATTATGTAACCTTTGTGTTAAAAAGAGAATCACTAGGGAAATTAGGGCATACTTGGAACTGAATGATAAGGAACATATAAAGCAAAAAATGCGAGACAGTTAAATTGGCACTTGAGTAAATTAAGGGAAATTTATAGCATTACATAAAGAGAAATAAAACAAATGAGCTAGGTATTTATCTAAAGTTGTAAAGAGGAGCAAAAGAACCTGTAGAGATGAAAAAATAATAGAAATAATGAAGAATAGAAGAAATAAGTGAAATAGAGAAGAAAATGAAATTATAGATTAAGAAAATCCAAAGCTGTTCCCCCGCCCCCCCCAAAAAAGATTACTAAGACAGAGTTGGCAGAATTGGACAATTAAAAATAATTCTGTAAAGGGCCAGATAGTAAGTATTTTAGGCTTTGCGAATATGACCTCTGGCAATTAGTCAACTTTGCTTTTATAATAGGATAGCAATGATAGGTAATATCTAAAGGAATGGGCATGTCCTGTGTCCCAATAAAACTTTATTCGTGGAGACTTAAATTTGAATTTCATATAATTTTCACACAAGATAATATTCTCTTTGCGGTTTTTTCCGGCCATTAAAAAAAAAAAAAATGTAAGGCTTATTCTTAGCTTGCTGCAAGCTGTACAAAACTAGGCGGCAGACTAGATTGGATTGGCCCCAGATGCAACTTTGAGAGAATGGGCGGCGATACTCAACTGCATGGCTAAGTTCCTTAAACATGGAGCAGGAAGCTAGTACTTTTATGGAAAAGGGACCACACTTGAGGATTATTAGAGCTGAACTCCAGGTGAGCAAGCCTATTCCCTGATGGACTGGGAGCCTGCCCACTGGTCCTGAACCCTGGCCTTCTGTGAAACCCTGACCACCCAAGACCCTTCCAGGGACTCAGTCATTGCTCTGCCCACACCCCTCTCAACCCGTCGCCACTAGGGGCCCCCAGCGGTCGCCACCAGGGGCGCCAGAGAGCGCGCATGCGCCCGACCGTCCTCGCGGCCAATCAGATCGCAGCGCCGGGAGCCCAGCCAGCCTCACGCCTCACCTGGCAGCCAGTCACTGGTTGCAGCGGGCGCGCGTGTGGAGGCGTCGGCGGCGTCGGCGGCGCCTGGGCTGAAGAGACGTCGTCGCTTCGGGCTTCGCCGGTGGACCGCCTCAGGCCTGGTGCGCCGCCGGCAGCTCTGCGATCGCCGCGGACAGGGACCGGTAAGCGCGGGGGATGGCGCGGCCCAAGTGTTCCTTGAGGGGAGATGAAAAGGGACTCTTCGGGTCGCGACACCGCGCCTGGCCTTGCACAGCTCATCGGCCTGTCCTTGTGTCGCCACGGGTGAGCGGCCTCCGTGGGTCCAAAGATCCCTCTCACACACATTCCCTCAGCAGGCGCCACTTTTAGGTAGACTTCCTTCCCCGACCCTGACGGGGCGACCCCATCCCCCAATCCTGAAGAAGGGGCCAGGCCCGGCTCCTGATGCCCTCCCCTCTCACTTCCCCCGCGGGGGTCTCTTGTGAAGCTTAACACAGTTAAAAATCTGAAACCGATTTTGTAACCCCAGCCTCACTCCGATTCTGAACATGTTGGTCTAAACCCTTTAAGACCTTTAAAGCATTTAAACATTGATTTGTTGGTCCCTCTCCCCTACCCCAGCGCTTTATTTTTCTCGTTTACTGTATCTCTGCCTGGACTCTAAAGCAGCCTCGGCCCTAATAAAGTTCCCCTGAGAGCCATGACCAAGAGTGATTTTGAGGCTTCTGATTTGGGCAGTTCCCAGATGGAGTGATTTTCTTACTGAGATAGGATAGATTGGAGGAACAGGTTTGAGAAAAGAAATTCAGTTCTCTTGACTGGATGAGAAGGGGATGCTTGAAAAACATCCAAATGGCAATATCAAGTAAGCAGTGGTTTAAAAAATATTCTGTAACATGTAAGTAACCTTAATCTTTTTCTCTGGTTGATTCAAGGATGTGATCTTCTCCTGCCTGGAGTTATCTAAAGTTCTTAGACGTTTCAGTGCACACCTGAGGTAAGATGAGAGAAGTCTGTCATGAGGACCAAGCTTGTATCTTTTTTTCCTTCAATTTTTTGCTCGTTCTCTCCTGTGCTAAACACTACTATTTAGACACTGTTTCCCAAATGTATATTATATACAGCTGAATGTGTATGGTAAATTCAGGCCAGTCATTGATTTAGATAATTTTGGAACCCTCTGAACTGCTTCCTTAAAAAAAGTGAGGGTGGTGGTGACATTTTTTTCCACCTAAAATAAAGGTAGGCGCACCATAGATTTTTAAGCTATGTTAAGCTGATTTCTTTAACCATGTTCTGAGGCTAAAATGGGCTGATACACATATCATAAGATTTCAGTTAAAGTATTAAAGTGGTTCATTTAGGGTAAATGAGTTTTGGTTAAAGTGATTACCTCAGGTAATCATTTTAATCCGTTAAAATGATTACCTCAGGTAATCATTTTAATCCGTAAGAGATTTATTTCTGTAATTGAATGTGGCTGGATAGGGGATGTCATCTGAATTCATTTCATGCCTGTAGGCAAGTTTATAGGGAAGTTGTATGCCTAGCAACTTGTGCATACAGCTCAGTGAGACCCATTGTATAGTTACTTATCTATTGCTATGTATAACACATTATCATAACAGAATACCTTAAAATAAATGTTTATTATTTCATAGTTTCTGAAGGGCTGGAATCCGAGAATGGTTTAGCTTAGTGGTTATGGCTCAGGGCCTCTCAGGTTGTAAGTCAAACTTTTGGTTACATCCGCAGGCTTGACTTTTGTTGGATGATCTTTGTCTAAGCTCAGTGTTAGCACAGGGCCTTGGTTCCTCACTCTGGGTCTTTCCACAAAGCTGCTTGTGTCATGGCAGTTGGCTTTCCCCAGAACGAGTGATTCAAGAGAGATTTTGCACCCAAGATGAAGTGCAGACTTTTGAAAGTTAGCTGTTCTGTATTTGCTTAGTCCTACAGGCCAATCCTGTGATAGTATGGGAGAGGGCTACACAAGACTGAATACCAAGAGGTAGGATTCATTTGGAGCCATCTTGGAGGATGGCTACCACAGCTATTTTTCCGCTGTTCCAACCTTTCTCCATATGATCTCAGGCATTGTGTTATTACTATGGGTGCATTATTTGGCTCCAAGCTAAGGCCAAAACCTCTACTTGTGTACTAGATCAATGCAATTCTTGTTTATCCAATAATATTAGTCCAGCATCTCTCCTCTTAGTCCTGAATTAAGTTGTCTATTTTTCTGGATCATTCCTGAAAACAGACTGATTGTAATGCCACCTGTCATTAAAAATTTATCTTTTGATAGGACATCCCCCTTCTGCCTATTTTATTTCATATTCGCTTGTCATTACAGGGAAATTTCTCCAGAATTGTTCATATTTGCTGACTCCTATTCTCCTTTGAACCTTTAAATCTGTTCTTGTCAAGGTCACCAATAAATTTCATAATGCTTAATTCAGTGGTCAGTTTTTAAGATTTTATTCTATCTATTGGCAGTATTTGTCAGAGTGGTTTATTTCCTCATTTGGATTACAGGAATGCTTTTTTCTTGACACCTCCCTCTCTCACTTCCCCATCCTGCCACGGTGGTAACTTCATTATTCTTATTCTTTTCTGGTTCCTTCTCATCCTTCTGATCCTAACCAGTGGAATACCCCAGGGCTTAGATTTTAGATCTCTTTTCCTAGGTGATCTCATCCAGTCTTGTGTTTTAAATAACACTACATGCCAAAGACTCCAAAGTATGTATACCTGGCCCACACCTTCCCTGAGCTCTGGTATCATATATTTATCACTCAGCATCACCTCTTGTATGTCAGCCTTCCCTCTTTCACATCCCAAATCCAATCCATGAACAAATCTTGTGGACCTTCAAGATAATTGATCTAGAATCTGACCCCTTCTTAGTACCTTTTTTTCCCGTCCTGTCTGGTACTAACATTATTTTTTGTCTATATTATTTCAGTAGCCTCTTAACTTGTCTTCCTGCTTCCAGTATTACCCTCTAAAGTCTGTTTCTTTGCACAGCACCCAGAGTGATCTGTTGAAAGTCAGATCATATTACTGCACACTTAAAAACTTCCCAGTGACTTCTCATCATGCTTAGAGTGAAAACCAAAGAACTTAGAATGGCCTACATCAACCTACCTGATCTTGGCTCTGCTCCACTGTAAGGACTTCATTCTTTGATTTCATCTCCAACTTCTTTCTCTTTCCATTGGCTTGCCTATGTTAGCCTCTTGACCATTCCTTAAATTTGTTAAGCATGCTCCGGTCTCAGAGACTTTGTATTTGTTGTTTCCTCTGCTGGAGTACTCTTTC
>NW_006432462.1:35126-35705 GCF_000325575.1 Pteropus alecto | reverse complement strand
CTCCCTGCCCCATTTCCTGCTTTATTTTCTCTCTAGCATTTATAACCGTTTAAAATTTTACATATACATAAATATATTTAATATATAATAATGTTTCATGTGTTTTATTATACATTACATGTAAAAAATATAATAATACATGTAATAACATTTTATATCTATATTAAAAATTACTTTCCAATAACTCCTATTAGAATGTCAGCTCCCTGAAGAAAAGGGTCTTTGTTTGGATCACTGCTGTATCCTCAGTACCTAGACCAGTACCTGGCATGTGGAAGGCTCATCAAACTTTTGAGTGCGTGAGCTTGTATCCAGATTCCTCTCAGACACCACCTTGATGCTATCCCCTCTCCATTTCTCTGTCAGTACTGTGCAAACTATCATTTCATTCATGTGTAAGTTCTCTGTTTCTCGGCCTTTTGTGAACAGGGATGTGTTTTAATTCTACTCATTCGATATGTTTTATAGTTATAGTTCACTCAAAATAGCAGCCATTGAAACATTGCCAAACTTGTATGTATGACCACACATAGAATGATCATCTTTTCATAGATAAGTTTCTCCTTAATTAAAAAAAAA
>NW_006432462.1:30864-35109 GCF_000325575.1 Pteropus alecto | reverse complement strand
TTTTTTTTTTTTTTGGACCCAGAAGTTACAAGGGGATATTACCTTAGGGTCAATTTGTTATGCCCCAAAAAATAATAATAGTGACTTTCATCTTTTGGCTTCTTAAAACTTTATAAATGTGGGCGCAAGCTATTTTAACCTTATCCTTTGTAAGTTCCGTGTAAACTACTTGTATACCTAGGTCTGTTCCTCATTCTTTCTCTTAAATGTACAAATTAATCAGCCAGTCATTTGGATAACATTGAATAATACAATTCTGAGAGTTTAAGCATTAGTTCTGTACATTCAAAAACAAAATATGAATGATCTGAAGAAGTCTTACCAGGATTTTTCCCCTGGGAGCTTCCCAGTGGCAGGGAGATATTAGTTATGTAGAGATTCATCACAAAGCCCATCTGGCCTGCATGGAATATGCTCTCACCACTTCCCCAACCTCCAGATTCCTTATAATTTGGTTGACTAATTTATCACCCAAAATGGGATATTTTTAATAGTGAAAAGTGGCACTATTAATAAATACACAAGGACAGCAGGTTAAACTGGAATTGTCCTGGTCAAACCCAGATATTTAGTAAGTCTACTTGCAGTCATGTGCCATTTAATGGAGTCACTTTCTAAGAAATGCATCTTTAGGCAATTTTAGTCTTGTGAATATCATAGAGTGAACTCACACAAACCTAGATGGCATAGCCTACTATATACCTAGGCTATATGGTATAGCCTGTTGCTCTGTAGGGGAGGAAAATAATTTTCCCTTTATCCTTCTGGGCTATTGGCTGAGACATCTCTGTAATAACAGATTAACAGGAAAAAAAAAACCCCAAAAGTTAGTAACAAGTATACCTCTTATATACATGGAATAGACCAGGGAAACTGAGTAACTTGCCAGTATGGGTGAAGACACCATTGTAAATACCATCTTCAGTTGAAGACAAAAGAAGACCTTAGGAGTAGGGGAGTTAGTTTTGTGAGGTGACCAGGAAAAACACAGTAAACAAGGGTAAGGTTGTCAAGCAGTTTAAGTCCTTGTCTTCTCTATTAATGAGAGTTTCTAGAGGTGAGGTCTTTCCCCTCTTCCTGGTACAGCCAGGGAGACATCATTACAAGAGGAGATTTCTCTTACAAATATAAGTGTCTTTTACAAAGGGTAACTTCTTGGTTTTCAGAGCTTCTCCCATGTCTTCTGTTTCTTAAAATTAACCAGCCTATGATAATCCTTATGCCAAATGGATATTTTAGAGTGACAAATTCTGTTTCCCTATAGCTCCTAGGCTACAAACTTGTACAGCATAGGTAGTTGTAACACAAAGGTATTTGTGTAATACATTGCACTATGACATTACAACAGTCTATGATGTTACTAGGCAACAGGAAGTTTTTAGCTCCATTATAATCTTATGGGACCATTGTTTTATATGTGGTCTGTGTTGATCAAAATATTGTTCTGCGGTGCATGACCGTATAATTAATTTGGTGTTCTAAGTCTTTAGCATCAGAGAAATATCCACTGTGCAAGAAGATAATTCTTCCTTCCTTGGTAGGTATGTCTCCCACTACAAATTGATAAATTGATCCCTAGCTTAACTCTCTTTATTGACTAGATTAGTTTGCATTGTTACCATAATTCTGATTACCTAACTCTTGTTACATGAATGAAGTCCCCTTAAGGGCTTTGAAAATTTAGCATCAGTTGTTGGGATGTGGTGGTGGGGGGCGGGTCACATAGTCTATTGCTAAGCATTTTTTCTTTAATTGAAGTATTATTCACATACCATAAAATTCACTCTTTAGAGTCTAAAATTGCATGATTTTTATTGTATTTACAAAATTATACAATCTTTACTGATATCTAACTCTAAAACATTTCATCAACTTTAAAACCATGTATCCATTAGCAGTCACTCCCTGTATTAGTTTCCTGTGGCTACTATGACAGATTAACAAAGATGGTGACTTAAAACAAGGAAAATGTATTTCTTCTCAGTTCTGGAGGCCAGAAATTCAAAATCAGTATTACTGGACCCAAATCAAAGTGATGACGGAGCTGCATTACCCGCCGACACTCTAGGAGAGAATCTCTTCCTTGCCTCTTCTAGCTTGTGGTCATGGGTGGAATTCCTTGGCTTGTCTTTATATTGCTCTCTCCAAGTGTATGTGTGAAATCTTCCTCTCTTACAAGGACACATACGATGCCATTTAGGGTCCATTTGTGTAATTCAGGATAATCTCCCCATCTCAAGATCTTTAATTTAATCATATCTGCAAAGACCCTTTTCCCAAATCAAGTAACATATACATGTTTCAGGGATTAAGACCTGATATTTTGGGGGTTATTATTCACCTAACTTTGGCTCACTATTCCTTTTTTCCACCAGCCCATGGTAACTACTAGTTTATTTCTGTCCATATGGATTTGCCTATTCTAGACATTTTATGTAAGTAGAATCATAAACCATATGGTCTTTTGTGTCTGGCTTTATTCACTTAGCGCGTTTACAAGGTTCATCCATGTCATATATGTATAGTGGTGCTTTATTCATTTTTATGGCTGAATAATATTCTGTTGTATGGCTGGCTATACCACAGTTTGTTTATCCATTCCTCAATTAATGGATGTTTGGATTGTTTGTAGTTTGTGGCTATTATGAATAATGCTGCTGCGAACATTGTTTTGCAAGTTTTTGTGTAGAGTTATGTTTTCAGTTCTTTTTGCTATATACCTAGGAGTGAAATTGCTGGGTCATATGGTAAATATATTTAATTGTTGAGGTACTGTCAACTGTTTACAGCAATTGCACCAGCAATAAATGAGGATTCCAGTTTCCCCACATCCTCTGCCACACTTGTTTCTCTTTTTGATTATAGCCAATAGTGGGTATGAAGTTATATCCGATTGTGATTTTGATTTATATTTCCCTAATGGCTAATCATGTTGAGCAGTATTTCTTGTGCTTATTGACCAGGTATATTTCTCTGGTGAAATAGCAGGCGATGTTATGAAATTAAGAAAATTATTATAAGGCTGGGTCATGTGACTGAATGTAGGGTAGATAGAGATGTGGCAGTTTTAGATAGGGTTGTCAGAGTAAGTCTCAGGGAGAGGTAAGTTTGGACATGGACTTGAAGGAGATAGAAATGTTAGCCATGATGGTATCTGAGAGACAGGAATTTCAGGCAGAAACTCTGAAGGGAATGTTTAAGAAACAGCAAGGGAGCCACTGTGGCTAGATTAGAGTGAATGAACGTTAGAATAGTGGGAGAAGAGATCAGAAAAGGTACCAAGAGTGGAAATGGTGGCGAGTGTCTATAAATCTTTGACTTTTCTCCATTCTTTAGAAATAGTCATGTCTTTTGACAAAGAGCAACCTTGGTTTAATAGTATTCCCATCCTAGACTCCCAGAGTCCTGAGGGTGGTGAGGAGACAGCCATGCAGGTACCTGGATGATGAGCATTTATATTAGAGAGACAGCAAATACAAGGTCCCTAAGCAAGGTAAAGTGTTTAGTGTGTTCAAGGAATAGCAAGGAGGTTAGTGTGGCGAGAGCAAAGTGGATGTGGAGAGGAATGAGGTAACGGCAGGGTGGTATGCAGGGCTGGAGGTATGTGTGGTCTTGTAGGCCTTGGCCCTTTACTGAGTGAACCAGAAAGCCATTAAAGAGTTTTGAGCTGAGCAGTGATAAAATCTGATTTGTTTTAATAGAATCACTATGCCATGTGGAAAAGAGACTGAAGTGGGGTAAGGGAAGAAGTACCGTTGGATTTAAGTTCAGTCAGTGGGGGAAGTCAGGACCAGAGGAAGAAATTTAAGAGACATCAATGAATGGATTATAATTAGGGCCTTGAGTTGGGATGAGATTATTAAGAGTTCATTTAAAATTTGCTAGGCATATGCTAAACACTTAACATTGAATTATACTGTGTATTGACTAGGTGTAGGTTATTCTTAGCCATTTGATACTTTTCTATAATAATATTTATGAAATTAGTATGTGTGAATCAATTGAGATATGTGCATTTAATATAAATATTCCTCCAATTCTACTACAAAGCAAACTGCCATAGAATAGTTGGTGCTTTTGAAAAAGAGCTTTTACCTTAAGTCTAAGAAATAAGAATTTTTGCCTTTAAGATATAGAAACACATTTAAAAGTGATAAACTTGCCAAAGAAGATACAGCTGATGTGTGGTCGACTTAGAATTCCATGTTAATCATCTCTAACTCCAAAGCCCATATTTCTAAACAC
>NW_006432462.1:21896-30796 GCF_000325575.1 Pteropus alecto | reverse complement strand
ATTTTGCCTAGTGATTAATTGTTGTATTTTTTTTTAATAGAAAAGATCATAATCACAGGACAAAGCTATGATTCTAGAGTCACACAGACTTGTAATCAAAGTTTTAAGTTGTCATTTATCCTCTTTGGTCTCAGTGTCCTTATGTGTAAAATAAGGATATTTATAACTATCTTAGAGTTTTGGAGAGAATTAGATGAGTTAACACATTTTTTTCTGTACTTACTGATGTGTAGTGTGTTTGTACGTAGGTGGCAGTTTATATAAAGGAAGCGCTGAGACTTGTGGCCATACCCTTCAGGAATAAAAAATTAGAAATGGAGCCACCATGTATGTTATGTGAGGAAGAACAGGAGCCAGAACCACAGAAGAGCATAGAAGAAACCAAACAAGTAGAGGAAGAAGATGCTGAGCTGATCTTTGTTGGGGTAGAACATGCAAATGAAGATGCTGAGCTAATCTTTGTTGGGGTTACTTCACATTCAAAACCAGTCGTTTCAAACATTTTGAACAGAGTCACCCCAGGTTCATATTTAAGGAGAAAAAAGTATGGTCACTTCAGAAAAGATAGAACTCACAAATTGCAGCCTGTAAGTCATGGGACCCCAACATCAGAAGCAGTGGCTGTCCTCCCCGTTTCTGAATCTGAATCAAGATCGACAGATAGTCCTATTATTATTGAGCCTTTGTCTAAACCTGATTATAAAAATAATTCACCACAAGTTGTGCCTAATAGCTCTTCAGAGTTATGTTCTCCTTTGAGAACATTCTCAAGTTCATTACAGCATCCGGTAGGAGCAGCACTTTCTGTAGGAGGTATGAATAAAACTCCTTGCACATCAGAGCAACTTTCCACTTCTGAGATAAACAGTGTAAATCCCAAAAGGCTTAAACTCAGTGATGGAATCATTGTGGGCTGTTCTTCAACTTTGTCCCCTTCAGGTATCTTTCATACAATGACTACTCAGCAAAGCACACCCTCAAATGGTGTTCATACCTCATTAAACCCTTTTCAGAATGGAGCACCTTTTCCAACAGCTTTTCCAAAGGACAGTGTGACAAAAATAGACTTTTCAAGTCTCGCAAGTCAAAATAAGACTGTTGATCCTAAGAAAGGAAATCTGATCGTGTTACTTCATGACTTCTACTACGGACAGCATAAAGGAAATGGGCTGCTAGAACAGAAGACTCACACAGCCTTTAAATGCTTCAGCTGCTTGAAAGTTCTAAAGAATGTCAAATTTATGAACCACGTGAAGCACCATTTGGAACTTGAGAAACAGAGGGGAGACAACTGGGAAATCCACACCACCTGCCAGCACTGCCACCGGCATTTTCCCACTCCCTTCCAACTGCAGTGTCACATCGAAAGTGTACACACCGCCCAGGAGCCCTCTGCTGTTTGTAAAATTTGTGAATTGTCATTTGAAACAGATCAGGTTCTTTTACAGCACATGAAGGACAATCACAAGCCTGGGGAAATGCCCTACGTGTGCCAGGTTTGCAATTACAGATCGTCGGCCTTTGCTGATGTGGAAACACATTTCAGAACGTGCCATGAAAACACTAAGAACTTGCTTTGTCCATTTTGTCTCAAAAATTTTAAAACTGCAACACCTTACATGTGTCATTATAGAGGACACTGGGAAAAAAGTGTTCACCAGTGTTCCAAATGCCGGCTACAGTTTTTAACTTTCAAGGAGAAAATGGAGCACAAGACCCATTGTCATCAAATGTTTAAGAAGCCTAAGCAACTAGAAGGATTGCCTCCTGAAACAAAAGTTGTTATTCAGGTATCACCGGGACCTCTTCAACCAGGGTCAGTGGAAGTAGCATCCATTACTGTGAGCACGTCTGATTCTGAACCATCACCCCCCCGGCCTAAAAGTAGAATTTCAAAAAAAACTCATTAATTCTAGTTTCAGTAAATCTAAAGGAAATATTTCATTCAGCCAAAACCCTGGAAAAACAAAAAGTACAAACCATATGTTATTGAATAGCTTGAAAAATAGTGAAACCAGTGGATCATTTTTGAGTTTTTTTTAAAATTCATGAAATACAGTATTGTTCGATCTGAATGTTGAGATTGTTATTTAAAAATATATTACCTAGTTTTCATGTAACTATCTGGCTTAACACAAAAGGTGCTTGTGTGAGTATATGTATGTGAAAGAAAAAAAGTTGGTAACCTATTTATTATTTTGGTACTTCATGTTACTAGTAAGTTTGAAAACTCTTATTTCTGTATATAGAATCTGTAGAGTATTTTAAGTATTAAGTACTAAGTTTATTTTCTACTTTTTCCATGCCTTGAAGATTTCAATATTAACTCTAGTCATTCTGGAGTGGCTTTGTTATGGCACGGTCCAGTTTGCTGCTGAACTCCCAGAAGTGCCTGTATAGTGTTGGCCTGAAATAACCTGGCTCTGCAAGCCTGGATGTGGAGAAGTTGAGGAGAAGTTGTGGCATGAGTGGGACCAGAATGTGGAAGGTTAGTCAATGGAGAGCAGTGGCGCTCTATTCTAGTTGAGAGAGAGGCACACATTCACTCCAGTCTTGGAGCCAAGGCAGAAGGAACACTGTGTCAGAGTGTCTTTTTCCTAGTTCAAGAGCATCTAAGGAAGCAAAACTATTACAATAGAATGCTTATGTTTGAGGAGCAGACCCTACAGGCATCCAACAACCACAGTGTGTCATTGGCTTCAGCTGGAGAAGCAGAAGTAGCTAATAGAATGGGGCCTGGTGCCAGTAGACCTTCTGTTGAATGATCAGCAGGGGAATTCTATTTGTTTCCTCCCCTCTCCTTTCTGGCTGGCCTTAAGTCAGGTTGAATGAGCCATGTG
The DNA here is from genome assembly GCF_000325575.1 of Pteropus alecto. Classification (NCBI taxonomy): domain Eukaryota; kingdom Metazoa; phylum Chordata; class Mammalia; order Chiroptera; family Pteropodidae; genus Pteropus; species Pteropus alecto. The sequence continues at coordinate 27,956 of NW_006432462.1, read as the reverse complement.
CCTGGAAACCAAGCAGTAAAGGAAGTAAAGTTTCCCAAGAGAAAGAATCCCCGACATCCATAGTTTGAACTGTACTGGACACATAATTTTAACAGAAAAGGGCCAAACAAGTTGCATCTGTTCATTTCATGGACTGAGTTAAACTTAGTTCTCTAAGTGTTAAACTGGAATGGAGGTTGTCCAAGAACAGTAGGTACAGTGGATAAAAATAGGCCAGGGTGACTGACTAAAATTAAGCCCATTATAGGGCTTTTCCTTATATTTTTCTGTGTACCTGTATCTTACCCTAATTGAATATGTGAAGTTTGCAATTTTGTATCTTGCCTTGGACATGAATGTACAATAGTTAACAGTTATTATTCTCTTGTGTGTATAATTTCCTATTTTTTGAAATTAATACTGTTTGGATCTTACTTGACACACTCCAATGTGCAAGAAATGTCTCTTTTATTTCAGTAAGTATTAGGTCTTAGAGTTATTGTCCTTGATGTAATTTCTCCACCTATCTAATATATTGTGGGGGAACCTTTTTTTCTTGCCATCTCTAAGGGCTCTTTCACAGAACTGTGGAGTACCCTCTGAGTATTGGTTTCTGAACATCAGTGGCCTTGGCTGCTTCTCTGAGTTCCCAGAGTATAATCTCCCTTGGTATGTTCTGGTGCCATCCGTTCTTCCACCCCCGACCTAGCGGCCTCTGTGCACCACTCAAGGACTCTGGGATCCTGGCTATTCACTGAAGCCAGGAGAAAACTCTCCTTTCTCCCCCTTGTTTTCTCCTCCTCCTTAAATGCATCTTATCTCTCCCCAGTCCTTTGTTCCTTCCTTAATCTAGTTAAATTCCTTAAGCTTACACAAAAAGCTGGGAAGTGATAATCAAGAGCTTAGCATCCCTCTTAGAATTGGGGAGGAAAGACTACAGATACAATATTTGTGAGTATATTGTCTATGTTTTAGATAATTTCCTCAGTGTACATTCTGTTGTATTTATTTGCTCAATGTTTGATTGATTTGCACTTTGAACATTTTACTAGGCCTTTTCAGTTAGTTTGCTTGGGCCTAGGCACTTTGCTGAAATTTCAGCCTGAACTCTTATTTAGGTGTAGAAAAGTATGTGTGTGTGTTCTACTTGTTCTGGTCTCAGGTAGAAACTTCTGTGTATAAATAGATCTCCAGAATTTTGCATACTTATCTTATTCTGTTTTATGGTAAAAATATAAAATGTTTTAGTTCTGTGTGTTTGTGGTTTCTTAGTTTTATCAACACTATTACTGTTGTTTGCTATTTCACTAAAGTATGCTCCTTAAGAGTGCAAATTGTTATTTATTGCCAAGATTTCAGTGATATGACCCCTGCCTACCTCCTTTCTGTTTTTCATTTCTCTGCCATGCTACTCTACCATTTTCTCTACTGATGCACTATTTTTGATACACTGGCCTTGCTTTTCCTCAAGCAAATCATATTTCTTCCCAATCCAAAGACTGCAGCTGCTGTTCTCTGTCTTAGAACACGCTTCACTTAGACCTGCATGGCTTCTACCTCGATTAATTGTTTGACACTTCCTTTGGTTCATTGAACTTCACCAATGTTCTTAAAATGGCACTGACAATGAAATCGCTCACCCCCACTTCCCCTCCTCTAAAGGCACTTTATGTCTCCCGTCTCTTTTCTTCCCTCTCTAATCTAGTTAAATTTCCTGGGTTTTCACAAAAACCTGGGAAGAGATCATTATCAAGGGCTTTGCTTCTCTCTTAGAATTGAGCTAGCTTGAGTCCATTTCTGTGCCTGCAATCAAAAGAAAATTAATATAGTGAGTTGAGTTCCTTCAGGAGCTTTCTCTGTTTTGCCATTGATACCTCTAGATTTTTAAAAGGCAATGTCACTTTGTTTTGTTTACAGATATATCGAGTATATGTCAAGATTACTATTTTGTTATTACCCTTTGTGAACTTCCCTGTCTATTTTGCTTGCTTGTTCCTTCAGATAAAATTTATTATTTTATTAATGTTGCCAAAAATTGTAAGTAAAGTAGCAATTATAGTAATAAAATGTTTTTTTGAAAAACTGTTTTTGTTATTTGTCTTTTCACCGATAACATGGCAAATGATCAGTTTTTTAAAAATTATTTTAGTATCACTAAAATTCTTTGCCTTACTGCTGTTTGTGTTTATTTCTAATCTTATTGCATTAGCCAGAACTTCTAAATGATGATATGAAAATGGGCTATCTTGTTCTTGGGGTTTTAATGAGAAATACTTTACTATTAAAGGTAGTGAGTACATTGCTTAATGAATTTCTATTTTTGTCTTTAGAATCTTAAAAGAATCATTATTTAGTTCTATTGGATAGTTTACAACATCTATTGAAACAATAATTTACTTTTTCTTTACTAACTCAAGATTTTTCTCAGCTGTATTCACAACTTTTCTATTAGAAATCTTCCTTTCCTATAGCAAAAATATTTCCATGTGGGGTTGAATATTATCCTTTCTACTCAGAATCTCATTCTCTTTCCCATTTCTAATATTGAAATGTGTTTATTTCCTTTTCTCTTAATTAGATTTGGCACAGTTTTATCAATGTTTCCGATTTACCTTTTCTAAGAAGCAATCCTTGATTTATTATCCCAACTAAATTTGTTTTTGTTATTCTTTTTTTTTTTGCCTTAATCCATTGTATACCTACTATATTTAGGATTGTTTTTTTTTTAATGGTCTTTTATTTTAAAAGCTAATTTTTCCCTTTGTATTAAGGAATTTAAGATTGCCTGCTTTGTTTATAGTTTTGTTTGAATTCCAAATATTTTGATGCATATTTTCATTTTTATTAAAGTTTTAATTCTCTACACATTTTTTGTTAAGTTAACTATAAAGATTTTAAAATTTGCAGGTTGAATGTTTTAATCTTAATTTACAGTTTTACTGAGAATTTATAGCTTTCCTTGGAGTTTCGAGGGTGTGTGTGTATACACTGACATGTCTATTTATATATACATCCTTTTCAAATTACTACATGAGTTATTGAAAAAAAGATGTTTTTTGTTTCTATAGTTAAAATATGAAATGTTTTAATTTAGAAATTTATCCTCCCCAAATGAATATTATATAAAATGTAAAGGTATGAAAATATTAATTTGTGAGTAATTTCCAGTAACAAAACAGAAATGTTAAACTATTCTTGACACTTGTTGAAGATGGTAAGAAAAACTTTACAAGGGAGGACTACTACAATGGGGTTTGTAATGTGGAAGAGAGATTGAGCTTAACTCTGAGTCCAGCAAGAGCAAAGTTGGAACAGGGTGGTGTCAGTGGATGAGAAATAACTAGGAAGAAACATCAGAGGTAAGGTAGATTCTGGCTAAACCAACTTAACAGGATTATTGCTGAAGACAGGCCAGAGTGATAAGATATCGAGGGTGGGGAATAAGGAATTTGATCAGATATCAAGGGTGAGGATTTTCCCCAAACTGACCCAGCAGGATTATTGCTAAAACTGGACCAAACAGGAAGAACCACTGGACTAAAAACAGAGTTCAAAGTTGAGAATGTGCTATCTATTGCTGTATAACATTGCCACAGAACTAACAGCTTAAAAAACATCTCACACTGTTACTGAGAGCTAGGAATTCAGGAGCAATTTAGCTGGGTGGTTCTGCATCAGGTTTTCATAAGGTTGCAGTCACCTGAAGGCTTGACTTGGACTGGAGGATTTGCTTCCAAGGTGGCTCACTCACATGGCTGATGAGAGGACACTAGTTCTTTGCTGGCTGTTGGGAGAAAGTCAGTTTTGTCACGTGGGCCTCTCTACTGGGCTACCTGAGTGTTCTCAAAACATGACTAGCTGGCTTCTAGAGCGTGTGATCCAAGAGAGTGAGCAAGTAGTCTGCAATGCCTTTTATGACTGAGTCTCAGAAGTTTCGCTTTATTATTTCCACAATATTCTATTCATTAGAAAGGAGACACTTAAGTCTAGCCCACATATCAAGGGGAGGGTAATTAAGCTCTACCTTTGAAGGTTACTAAACTTTCTGCTACTACATAACTCCTTTCTCTAACAACATATTTCTTTTAAGCCACACAGGAGCCATCTCAAATTTCAGGATTTTTGTTTGTTTGTTTGTTTGTTTTAATAAGGCTTGTACTTACACTTAAACTTTCCTCAAAGTCCTTTTGAGCACTGTCCAGTTCCCAAACTACTCCCATATTTTAGGTAACAGTATTTCTTTTCTTTTTTTTTTTTTTAGGCGAGGCAACCCTTGGTTGACCTCACAGATTGCAAGGACCTTGTCAGTTTACAATCCCTTATTTTTTTTATTTTTTACTCCTACAGCACCTGGTCTTCCTAGGTGGTCTCCCATCCAAGTACTAACCAGGTTTGACCCTGCTTAGATTCTGAGATCAGATGGGACTGTGCTTGTTCAGGGTAGTGTGGCCGTAGACAAGGTAACAGTGTATGTTATAGCGGCACTCCCCTTCCAGGTATCAAAATCTGTGTTATCTATTGCTGTAGTAAACATTACCTTAAACTCATCAGTTTAAAACAACAAATATTCATTTATCTTATGCTACCCAAGAGTTAGGAGTTTGGAACTGGCTTAACTCAGTGTTTCTGGCTCTGCTGCTTTCATGAGGTTGCAATGAAGTTTTTGGCTGGAGCTACAATCATCTGAAAGTTTGACGGGCTGGAGGATTAGTGCTATGGTCTAATGTTCATGTCTCCGCCACCTACCAAATTCAGATTGAAATCCTAACCCCTAAATATGGTATTAGTATGTGGGGCCTTTGGGAAGTAATAGGTCATGAGGGTGGAACCTCATGATTGGGATTAGTGCTCTTATAAAAGAGATCCCACAGAGCTCCCTTGCCCCTTTTGCAATGTGAGGATATAATGAGAAGTCTGACATGGAAGAGGACCCTCACCTGACCATGCTGGCACCCTGATCTTGGACTTCCAGCCTCCAGAACTGTGAGCAATAAATTTCTGTTGTTTATAAACTACCCAATCTGGTATTTTATTAGAGCAACTTGAATGGATAAGATAGTCAGCTTTTAAACTTGACTGGCTGTTGGCAAGAGGCCTCTCAGTTCCTTGTCACATGCTTCTCAGCTGGCTTCTGGCAGAGTGACTGATCCAAGAGAGCAAAGAAGAAGCAGCTACCTAGCCTCGGAGGTGAAATACCATCACTTCTGTTGTGTGCTATTGGTTACACAGACCAACCTTGGAATATATGGCAGTGGACCATATACGGGCAGGAATACCAGAGGGTGTCACCCTTGAGGGCCATCTTGGAGGATACCCCAGGAAGAATGTAACAGATTTTCATGACATTCCACAAGGAATTCAGAAAAAACCTAATTAATAGCTCATAATTAAGGTGTTATCTTCCCACTCTCTTATTTGCTTTTGTGGTTGACACTGATCAGTGTGAGATGAGATTCTTTTAGAAGTAAGTACATAAATTTTAAAACTTTGAATATGTAATATACTCACAGTATTTAAACATCAAAAAATAATAACAGCTCAGATTCTTTTTAGCCTCCCAGATAATTTATTATTTTTTCTTCTATTTTATTTTAGATAACTGATTTATATTATACATAGTGTGCTGGCTGGAAAATTACTGCTTGGCTATCGCCCATGGGAACATAGGCTATCACCCATGGGAACATAGGCTATCACCCATGGGAACATAACATTCTAACAATAAGCTTTCTGCTTCTGTACCCCCGCTTGCACACCCGACTTGTTGGTTGACATTTAGTGAAAAGAAGAAAAATAGAGTTGTGTGTTCAGACAAGATGAAGAATAAGGGTTTAAGGCTTAAAAACCCTGTACCTCTACATTTCGGGACCGCTTGATTTGGGGACTGCATACCCCTGGCAGACCCGGCTGGCTGAATAAAGAGGGTGTTTCCTATAACTCACTGGTTTCTGGTGGTCTATGTGTCTTTCGGGGGCTAGCGGCTACAACAATATCAGGTCCTTCTTCAGGTAAAAGAATTATGAAGGTTTTATTATGGCCTCTGTGTAAAATAATCAGTGTTCAAAAACAGCCTGAAGTGCC
>NW_006432462.1:9103-20493 GCF_000325575.1 Pteropus alecto | reverse complement strand
AACAGCCAACATTTAGGCATTTAGGTTTCCTTGAGAGCTAAAATGTCTATCCATTTGATACCCAATTTGGGTGATCATGTGTAGACCCAGGCAGATTCATGCCTCTGTTCCTCATCTGAATCTCTCACTGTGCCAAGTACCAGGATATGCCAGCAAACAGTCATACTCAACCTGGTTCTTGGGCTGGGCCTCTGAGAGGGTGAGGGCAGCTTTGCCCCCAGGAGGGAGCCTGAGAAGTGAGCAGGGGTCCATGAGCGTTTGTGTATGATAAATCAATGTCCTTGGAACTTGGTCAGGTTTCCTCTGTCTCCATTGTGGATCATCATTGGTGACTACTCCAGTGCTGGAGCTGTAGGTGAGAGTGACTGTCCCTCCTTGTCAGTGAGGACCCTTGTCAGTGAGGAATTTTCCAGTCAAATAGCTAACCTTGTAATCAGTGCTCTGTTCTGCTTCTGTAAAACATGCTTGCTTGCTGTAATCAGCTCTGTCCTGTTTCTGTAAACATGAGACCCACTCTCCCCTTAGGATGCTTTGTATAGATAACAGATGTATTGCCTAAATACCTGTTTGAACTACCTGTAACCCATAGCAACTCCCGGGGTCTGTAAATCAGCCCATGTCAACTGTAACAACGTGGGTATAAAAGCGAAATTACCCCTAAGTTCGAGGCCCAGATTTTCAGAGCACTAGCTCTTTTGGGACTTCCGGCGTAATAAAACTGAATTCTCCAACTGTATAGATAACAGATGTATTGCCTAAATACCTGTTTGAACTACCTGTAACCCATAGCAACTCCCGGGGTCTGTAAATCAGCCCATGTCAACTGTAACAACATGGGTATAAAAGCGAAATTACCCCTAAGTTCGAGGCCCAGATTTTCAGAGCACTAGCTCTTCTGGGACTGCCGGCGTAATAAAACTGAATTCTCCAACCCTCCTGGTACTGCTTGATTTCTCACTGATCTGAGTTTTGCAATTTTTCTGCAACATAACCACAGCCTGAGAACAGACCCCTGAAACAAAAAACATGGACACAGATTAGATATGAGGAAAGAAAACAGGGGTCACTTTAAAGACCGGTCCCTGAAATTTCCAGAGAGTGAGGAGGAAGAAGAGGAGAATCCAGGCTATAGTGTAGGTGTTCCAAGGACCCACTGGCTCCACAGCTATGTTGGACCCTCTAATGACCCTTCGATACTGCCTCACCTCTTTCAATAAAGATTGGGTGTTTGCATGATAAATTATGCAAATCTAAGCCTTTAGTCACCAACCTTTTACTTCTTCTCCCCCTCACCCCCAATTCTGGGTCCTTGGCTCAGGGAGCAATTTCATTGTCTAGGGGAGGCCTTGAGATTGGCTGTGAATTCTGAATTTACCCTGTAGGAGCAAGCAACTGCTGTAACCTCTGTGTCCAGTCCATTAAATTGAACCACTTGAACTTTCTAAAGGTTTCTGAGATCCACAGCTTCCCCTTGTGGCTTGTTTGGGCCAATTAAGTATGATACCCCTCTCATTCATTTAACAAATTTCTCCTTTTTTTTTTTTCACATTTCCACTGTATTTCCCAGATCAATCCTCATTCATTGCTTGTCTTCTCTTTGCTCATTGCTGTATTTCTTTTTGTAGTTATTGTTGAAATCCACTGAATTGTCTGCAATTTCAGTGTTGCTCTTACTTGTTAATCTGAGTATTTTGAATGACTAAAGAAATTACATTCATGACCAGCCGACTTGAGATTATTTACTTGAAATCTCAAGTTGAATAAACTACTGGTTTAAAATGATAATTATTTTAATAATTTACTTTAAAGTATTTTAAATAGAAAATACGGGTACATAATCAAAAACTGACTGTGCCAGTCCAGACCAGAGCTCTGGGGAACCCAGACAGGAAAGGGACATCTGGAACACTTAAAAGTTGAGAAGCACAAACTGTCTTTGTCCTGACTTAGGACAGCAGTGTCTCCTAGAGTTGTTCTTTGGAGAGAGACACCAAAGCTTATGGTGAGGCTTTGTGTAAATTCTTTGCCTCGTAGCTTTTGCTCTTGTGCACTCAATCTCAATCTTAGAGAGAGAGAGAGAGAGAGAGAGAGATTGACTTTACAAAGGAAATGACTATTGTCATATGACTAGAAGTAGTTTGAAAGTTCAACAGTGTAGTTTATAATAGAGAAAACACATAAAATACCTACAGTACTATGAATAAGTAATAATCTAAATAGGTGAATAATACTTGAAAGCATGCAGAGATATTGACTGTATTACTAAATGGGAAACTGGGTTATAAGTTGCAGTTTGACACTTCCTTACATCCTCCTCTAACCCTTACATCACCCCAGCCCAACTAACATCTCATAGAAACAAGGAAACACACGAATACCTGGACGAGCATATGATTACCTCTAAACAGTGAGATTATGGGGTTTTATTTAAACAATTTTTACATTGGCCATTTATTACTTTTGTTATACTCACCTTTCCTTTTCAATGTTATTTAACTTCGAAAGAAAGTTTGGGAGAGCGTAGACTCGCAATCGAGAAAAAGAAGCAATTCATTCCTGATTATGAACAAGTCATTATGCCCATATCTTTCCTCCATGGCCCCACACCATTGATCTCTTAACTCCAAGGGCATTGAGGGCCCTTTCGCCACTGCCTGTCTTTTTGCATGCCAATAATATTTAAGTCATTTTGGGCTGCTATAATGAAAACACCAAAGACTAAGTTGCTTAAACAACAGATATTTATTGCTCACAGTTCTGGAGGCTGGGAAGTCCGAAGTCAAGGTGTTTCCTCCATGGCCCCACACCATTGATCTCTTAACTCCAAGGGCATTGAGGGCCCTTTCGCCACTGCCTGTCTTTTTGCATGCCAATAATATTTAAGTCATTTTGGGCTGCTATAATGAAAACACCAAAGACTAAGTTGCTTAAACAACAGATATTTATTGCTCACAGTTCTGGAGGTTGGGAAGTCTGAGGTCAAGGTGTCTGCAGATTTGGTTTTTGGTGGGGGCGCTCTTCCTGGCTTGTAGATGGGTGTCTCTAGCTGTATCCTTAGTTGGCAGAGAGACAGAACTCTATTCTCTTTCTCTTCTTATAAAGACGTTAATCTCATCATAGGGTCTCCACCTTCATCTAAACCTAATTATGTCCCAAAGGCCCCGTCTCTGAATACCATTACATTAGGGGTTAGAGTTCAACATAAGAATTTTGGGGAGGCACACATGTAGTCTATAACCATCACGCGGCCCCTCTGCTGAAGATGCTCTTACTCCCTCCTCTTACCTCTTCTTACCTCTCCTCTTCCAAGACTTTACATACATGTCTTACCAAGGTGGACTCTTCCTTGATTTCCCCAGAAATAGGAGAGTTGCTTTAGCAGTTGAGTTTTTAGAAATCCTTAATTCTCTGTAATAGTAATTAGCATATGAGTTTATACTTTATTTCTAATATCTTTAAGAGTGTTCCCCTTGACGGAAGGAACCTCTCTTACCTGTCTTTGCATTTACACTCTCCCAGATTCAAAATTGTTAACTTACGCTACTCATATAAATAAATCTACTTACTAGTACAGCCAACAGTAGTTCTCAGCCTCCTCCTTAGGCTGGCTCCTAGAGAGAGTGAGGACAAATTTGTCCCCAAGACAAGAGCCTGAGGACTGGGCAGGGGTCTATAAGTATTTGTTGTGCGTATTGTAAATCAGTGTCCTGGGCATTTGGCCAGATTTCTGCTGGAACCGGGATGGATAGTGACCCTCTCAGTGCTGGAGGCAAAGGTGAAAGTGGCTGTCCCTCTTGGGAACATAGTGAGTGATTCTGAGTCACTACAGCCTAAGAACTGGCCCCTGAAACCAAAAGCAGATACAGTTTAGGAATGAGGAACAAGAGCGGAGGGATCGCTCCATAGACCAGTCTCTGAAATTGCGACGAACCTGGATAGTGAGTGAATAGTGGGAGAGAGAGGAATAGAAGAGTACAGGCCATGCTGCAGACATTCCAAGAATTTGCTGGCAACACAGCTGATGCTGAGCTCTCTCCTGGCTCCTTTACTTCCTCCTGAATGTCCCAGGTCAAGGATATATGTGTGATGTATTGTGCAAATCTGCTCCCTTTACTACGACTCGCAACTGTGTCCTCAGTTCAGAAAACTGCTCCCTTGCCAGCAGACAGGTTTGCCCGACGAAGTAACCTTTTACATGGGCCAGTGAGTCAAGAGCCCCTTAAATTTGAAGCCCTGAGTTTGTCAGACTGTGCTTATCTCTGAGAGAATGCACATGCTTCCTGGTGGTTTCCTTAAGAGAATATGAATGGTGATGACGAATAGGGAGAATAAGTGGTCATCTATTCTTTTATTCGACTAACAAATATTGTTTTAATTTCTTTAATTCCCACCCATAACCTTTAGCTTGCCTTTACCTTCTTACTGGTATCTTTTAATGAGCAGCAGCTTTTGCTTTTTATAAAGTCCAATTTATCAATTTTTTCTTGTATCTTTGTGCCTTCTCTATGCCATGGTTATGAAAATATTCTCTTTCTTTTTCTTTTTTCTAAGAGCTTTATTGTTTTGACATTCACATTTGGGTCTGCCATCCATCCTGAATTAATTTCTGTACGGTGTGAAGTAGGGGGTCAAAGTTCCTTTTTTCCCCCAATACAGATATCCAGTTGTTCCAGTACCATTTATGAAAAAGACTTTTTCCCCCATTGAACTGCATTGTTATCGCTGTTGAAAATCACGTGACTATAAATGTACGTATATATGTATTTATCTGTCTATCCATCTATTTATCCAGCGTTATTGAAGTAAAATTGATAAAATTGTATATATGTAAAGTATACGGCATGACAATTTGATATATGTATATATAATTATGCTATAGGCATATACCACAGTATATATAATTATGAAGTGATTATCACAATTAAGTTCATTAATACATTCATCATCTCACAGTTATTGTTTTATGTGTGTGTGGTGAGAACACTTGAGATCTACTCTTTTGGCAAATTCCAAGTATATAATACAGTATAAACTGTTGGTTTATTTTTTAACTCTTTATTATATTCTACTGATCTATTTGTCTATCTTTATGTCAATACCACATGGTCTTAATTACTGTAGCTTTATACAAAGTTTCAAGATTACTAGGACTCTTCTAGGTCCTTTATATTTCCATATAACTTGAAAATCATTTAAAAATTTCTGCCAATCCACGAATTTTGATTGGGATTGATTTGAATGTCTATAGCAATTTGGAGATATTTAATATCTTAAAAATATTGAGACAATTTTTACTTCTTTTTTTCAAATTTTATGACTTTTTTTGAACCAAAATCTCTACTTCAGGATTTACCTTGGTGAGGAATATTAGGTAAATTTGATCCCTTATGTAGTTTCACAGATTTTTCTTGGTACATTTTAATGGCTTCTCAATAAGGAAGTTTCAAGTAACGTATATTTTACTTTTTATATAGCAATAAATCATTGAACTTATAAGTCATAGATGTCATTAAGTCATAAGATAGCACAAACTGCCACTTTCTGTGAGAGGATACATCTATTTCTGTGTGAACTTTAGGTATGTGTTAGGTGTGTCATCAGTCTTTAACATGTACAAGCTCTGAAAAAAAGAATATTATTTTCCACATCTCAATAAAAGCTTCATGAATCATGAAATTTAGGGAAACATAAAGGATCTTGAAAGTATGCTTGTCATATTGTTCCTTTATGAATCCAATGGTTCTTCATGAGTTGAGCACATTTCAGTCATATCTCCAAGTACTGTGAAAATAATTCAAACAAATAATGAGCACATGCCAAATTTATGTATCCTATTAATGAAGGAGCAAACAGAATAGCGAAGCTGATTCAATAAGGACATAAGGAAGCAGGATTTATATAACCAGGGCAGGAGGGAATGTTCACCTATGATAGCTAAAGTAGATTTGCTAAATTAAATATAAAAAAGCTAGTTAAAAATCCTAAAACTATAACTCTTGGGATTATCTTTCTACTTTACTTATAATGTGCTTTCTATATGTTAACCTAAACTCACCAGTTGTAAAATATTTGGGCCCTAATCAATTCTTAGGCAAGGCTACAAATTCTGATAAGGTTAGATGGGACTATTTAAAAGAAAATCTCTAGTGTGATATTCCAGGGTCCTACAATTACCTTTTTGTTGTGTTTCTAAATTTTGGATTATATTTTCCTGAAAAACAATTATTTTTAAAAAATTTTGTTAAAATAATCATAGACTCACAGGAAGTTGCAAAAATAGTATGTAGAGTGCTGTGCACCCTTCATCCAGCTTCACAAAGATGACATCTTACATACATAGTACGATATCAAAGTCAGGAAATTGACATTGGCACACTATAATTAACTAGACTATAGACCTTATCCACTTTTCACCATGTTTTACGTGCATTTATTTGTGTGTCTGTATAGTTCTATGCAATTTTATCCCATGTCTCTTTTTGTGTAACCAACACCACAATCAAGATACAGAAATGTTTCAGCATGACAAAGGAATCACCTCATGCTACCTCATTATATTTGCACTCTCCGTCCTTGTCTCTTGGCAACCACTAGTGTGGTCTCCATCTCTATAATTTTGTCAAAAGTTTATCATGAAAGAAACACGTTTCTACTGCTGACAGTGACAGAAATACAGAAAAATTAAAGGAATGAAAAACACTTGGCATTACTAACAGGCCATGACTACTGTCAATTCCAATGAAGCCTTTTTAAGACTTGGACGTTATAAGATATTTTGAGGATGGCACAAAAGAAACATTCTTCCCTAGGCTTAGGAATCATACACCAAGTCCCAGACTGTTTCTTCATCCTTTTGGGCAGAGTTGCCCACTAAAATGGAACAGTTGATGGGTGCACTCTGAGGGTGGAACCTGCCATTCAAGCATACATTTATGCCTGTGGTAATTCGTTCAATGAAAACTCATCAGCTCTTGTGTTGGAGGTATTCGTCTCGGTATCAGGAAGAGTACATCAGAGAGCAGAATGGCAACAGCTCCTATCATGAAGGGATTTACAGTCTAGCTGCTCAACCACCTCTGGACCATTTCTGAAATGAGAGGCTATGATTGTTTGGATATTCCTAGGGTACATCGGATGATTCCATTCATGGAGATGCTGAGATGGTAGAGCCTTTGGAAACTAAAAGATCTAAATATTCATTTATCTATTCATTCAACTTTATAAAATTATTATTACTTATCAAACATGATGAATTGAAAACAAAGTCTACTTTCTTGGAATTTAGAGTCTATGTGAGAAAAGAGACCGGAAAAAAAATATAGGTCAAAAAATATGTTATTGTAACATATGAGTAAGTGGGGGTAAACCTGATTGGAGAAGTCAAGGAAAGCTTTCCAGAGGAGGCACTATCTGAATGAAAGTTGATATTTGAGAAAGACCAGTATGGAGACAGACATAGTGTGGGTCCTGGGTGCAGGCAGATCTAGGGGGTGGTACATTCAAGATGAGAGATTATCCTACAGAAAGGATTAGAGACAAGAAAGAAAAATGTTACCCCAATAATTGAAAGTAACTCAATTCAGTTGAACTACAAGGCGGGGCTGAGAATTTGGGTCACAGAGGCTGAGAAGGGCTGAGAAGGTCTCAGTTAGGAATTTGAACCTGATGTTACAGATGGCATGTGTGACTTTTGAAGGGAGAAGTGTCAGGAGTACACTTATATTTCGGGAAAATAGGTGAAATATGGATCGGAGGGGCCTGGATAGAAGGAAAGGAAAGGGAGAGTGAAGCTGATTGTTCAGAGAGGAAGGTAGAAGCGCGTCTTCTCATGGGACTTACAGGACAAGATGTTTTCAAGGAGGAAGATACCAGTACTTTAAACTACAGGTGAGGGGGCAAATCAAATGATAAGTGAAATGGACCTGTGAAGCTATCAGAAGATCCTTCCTGACATTAACCAGAGAGAGCATCTCAGGAGGGAATGGGAAGGGAAGTCCTTCTGTGGAGATCTGGAGTGAATGGGAGAGCCTGGGGGTAGAACAGCAACCGGCATGGACCGCTGGATCACAACCCTTAACTCCTCCATGGAAAAATCTCAGATGGGAGGAACGAGCACCCCTCTGTGGAAGTAATGTTAAGAAAAAAAGGAAAGGGGACCAAGGGGGGAATCAGGGCAGTGGAGACCTTGTTTAACATGTGGAAAGAACATCGTGGGGCATGGGATTGAGGACCAGGCTTCTTTGTGAGGGCAAGAGTTGGCAAGAGAGCTTTTGAGTTTGGCTCTTTGCTCTCCCCCTTGCTGCCCTGGTTGGGTACTTTCACCACAGAGGCATTAAGAATCAGAACAAAACAAAAAACCCCAGCTCAGGCCTAACTGAATTTGTAGCCTAACAATAGGGCGGCAGGGATCAACAGCACAGCAGGCAGTGTTTGAGTGTTTCTTCCTTCACTTCTCATCCCCCTACACAGAAGAGATGGGATATCAAATGTAGGCACTACATTTACAAGAAAAAAACAATTGTAAAAATCAATCTCTAAAGGAGATAAGGGGAGATGGCAGGTGAGGCCCATAGTCACCTGGATGGGGCAAAGCAACAGAAGAGGGTGGATCCTACTGCACTATAAAACCTGGGCCCTGTTCCTGGGCAAATCCGTCCTCACTACTTAAGTTCACTAGGCATAACACAGGCTAAGTCTTGGACTTCAGTGCCTTCCCTTCGCACCTTTCTAATCTGAATAGCCGATAACCCTGTGGAATGGTCACAGAAGTAATCAGACACCTACAGAAATGCACACACACCACAAAAAGAGAGGCATCAACTCGACATTTTAACAACATGAATCAGAATTAATGAAATAGAACATCGAGATTTAAAATACGTGTAATGTTCCCAAAGATATAAGTAAGAATAATGGTAACGAACGGTTGAATGTGTAGCACTGAAAGAGGCACTGCTTGCTCCCCCATCTCAAATTTTTGTACAAGCATCATCTCAGTGTGGCCTAGATTATTGGCTAGGTTATTTAAAATTGTATCCTCATGTCATTCCTTATTTCCATGCTCTGCTTTATTTTTATTCACAGCATTTACCACCTTCTAACATACGACACAGTTCATCTTTCTGGTCTGTTTTCCAACTCATGGCATATAATCTCCATGAGGTCATTTACCTGTATTCTCAGCACCTAGCACATGGCCTACCTAATAGTTATACTCATTGAACTAGATCAATAAATGAAGACGTATAAGGCATATGGGCATTAAGAATAAAGAATTAACTTATAGATTTATAACCTACAGAAGCAAGGGCAAAATAAAAAGGAAGGAAGGTGGAAAGGGGGAGAAAGAGGAAGGGAAGAAGGAAGGGAGGGAAGAAAGGAAGGATTAAAAAGATATTCATATTCGCTTATACCTAAAATAATAAATAATGTCTATGGAGTGAAGATGCTCTAGGCTGAGCACTCGGAGTAGAATCAAAAAGCACTGAGAGCTTTTTAAAGTGCCTAGTGTTTAGTTGTAGCTGAGTTGTCAGTAAGGGACCACATACATCAATGGCTTGGCTTGAGCAGTGGGATCTGCTTTATCACATGACTATTGATTGGCAGGCTTCTCCACGGGGTTATGTTAGGCAGGATGCCCCCAGAACAAGCAATCCAAGAGAAAGCAAGAGAGAGCAAGCAACACAGGCCACTATCTTTTTATAACCTAGTATCAGAGGTGATATCCCATCTCTTCTGTGTCCTACTTGTTAGAACCCAGTTATATCGATGGGATAAAGATGTCTCTGTTTCTTGGCCCCTGTATTGTTTACTTTCTCACAGCAGGCTACAGTCATTAGCTTAAGCCCGTCTACACCAAAATCAAATTTTTACACATCCAATTGCTTTAAATATAGACCAAATAAACATACGTGTAGCTATTTGGAGCCTGCCTGTTTTTCATACCTCATGAAACCACTCAACATCTAGCCATAGATGAGAAAATCCTTAGGCTCTGATAGACCCCACACTGCTGCTGCCCCTTAGAGCAGTCTGACCTAGAGAATCATGGCTGTGCCGCTAAAAGGCATCTGGGAGACACATATGTCCTTCACTGATTCCCATCCTACCCTCGAGTTCTTTGCCCTCCTCTTCTGGATGTTGGCCCTGCGCCGGTGCTGTCGAAGGTTTACAGCTGTGAGGCACTCGCCCTCTCTGCGTTACTGCCATCTTATGACAGTACTTTTTGCCCTTTTCCTTGATCATCCTAAACTCCTCAAACTCATGACCCCTTCACTCAGGACAGCCCGCACTCAAGGGAGGGGATCACACAAGGGCACAGACACTAGGAGGTAGGGTCTTGGGGGCCGTCTTAGAGGCGGTTCACAGTGATTTGCCTTCTGGCCCCCCAAAGATTCACATCCCTCTCACATGCCAGACACATTTCTTAGGCCTTGTGTTCACCTCTGCACACACAGAAAGGAAATACTCAGGAGCAGAGGGTACATTAAGCCCATGGTTTTTGTCTCACTTCCTTCTGGGACAGGATCACTGTGTAAGACTTAGAGTTGCCGTCCCATATATTACAGTAATAGTCGGCCTCATCCTCAGCCTGGAGCCCCGAGATGAGCAGAAGCCCTGCGTTGGCCGAGGTGTCTTTGGCTCCGGAGAAGCGGTTGGGGACCCCGGAGCCCTGGTGCTTATCGGAGTCTGAGTTGTAGTACAGGAGATACCGGGGAGGGCTCCCTGGCTTCTGCTGGAACCAGTATATGTCTTTACCACTAACACTGAGATCACTGCTCAGGGTGCAGGTGAGTCTGGCTGTTGCTCCGGGAGATGCAGAGAGGGAGGGCGGCTGAGTCGGCACAGGCTGGGAGAGGGAACCTGCAAACACAGACAAACATGATCACTCGCACAAGAGACCAGAGAATATTTCTCAGGATTTTGAGCAAAGGGGCAGTGATGGTGGGGGATGCCCACTGTCCCCGAGGCCTGTACCCACCTGTGCACTGAGAGAGGAGCACGAGGAGGACGGGGGTCCAGGCCATGGTGCACGCAGCCCCTGAGCCCACAGTGGGGCTGGGCTGCCCTAGGCCTCCTTTTCTTCTCCAGCCTCCGCCAGAGGAGGGGCTGTGCATGCAAATGTGTGTCCATCCAGTGACTGCCCAGCCCCTCCCTGAGCCCTGGAGCTCAGCTCACACCAAGACTGAGGAGGATGGAGGTTGGCTTCACCCCATGGGAGAGCCCTGGGAGGAAGCACCTGCGGACACCACACAAAGGTCCCTGCTCAGGGGACTCTGCCAGCCCAGAAAGGACACAGCTGCTGAGTCTCATGAGGGAGCACAGAGAACTGCACCCAGGCCAGGCTCCTTCGAGTGAATGGTCCTCCGTGAGAAGCTGTGCAGGGCTCA
>NW_006432462.1:0-777 GCF_000325575.1 Pteropus alecto | reverse complement strand
CACTGTGGATTAGGAGGCCGCCCTGCTCCAGTATAGCCCCATCTTAGCTAATTACATCCGCAATGACCTTGTTTTCAAAAAAGGTCATTCTTAGGTCCCAAGAGATACAGCTTTATCTCCTTTGAGGGTGGGGGATGCAATTTAAGCCAGAACGTTAGGAAAGAAGAATCCTTTCAATAGTGTTTATAATTTTTAATATATTTTCAATATATGCAATGTGCTTTCTTTATATTAAAATGAAACTGAAGAAAAAAACTTCGGTGACATAAAATGAGCATTTCTTCCCTTTGGTCATACCTGGCAAAGAACGCGGGAGATGCTTTTTTTCTGGAGGAAATGCGTTTGACCTTTATCTCTAGTTCTGAGCCGGCAGATGTCGTTCCTTCCGTAAAATAAAATAATTGAATTCTGCTTTTTGTGGATCAGTTCCCCTGAAGTTGCTCAGAAATTCCTTCCACTTCAGGACTCAAACGGGAATTAATCATTTTGGACCCCCCCTCCTTCTCTCTGTTGATGGTCAACATTTAGGCTCTGCTGAGAACCAGGTGTGTCTGGTTATGTGGGATCATATTTGTACACACATTTTGTCAAACAAAGGTTTATGTCCTGGTTTCCCATCTCGGTCCCTCACTGTGTCAAGCACTAGTATACTGTAGCCACCAGTGGTACTCGTCCTTGTCCTCGGGCTGCGCCCCCAAGAGGGTCACGGCAGCTTTGTCCCTGAGGATGAAGCCTGAGAACTGAGCAGGGGTCCAGGAGAGTTTATTACTTGCATCA
>NW_006432461.1:0-321 GCF_000325575.1 Pteropus alecto | reverse complement strand
CCCACAGGACACCTATTACATAAGGCCACTCTGCTAAAACCAGGAAACACGGCAGCTTTACCTAATACATAGAAACAGACACAAGGAGGCAACCAAAATGGGGAGACAGACATGTCCCAAAATGAAAGAACAAAATGGAGACAAGCAATCTACCAGATGCATAGTTTCAAACACTGGTGATAAGGATACTTGATCTCAGAATGTCAACAAAGAGGTAGGAAACACGAATGAGGACAGAAAACAAGTCAGAAATGAAGAATACAATAACTGAAATTTAAAGAAAAATTACATTAGAAGGAATCAACAGTAGATTAGATAAAG
>NW_006432460.1:0-311 GCF_000325575.1 Pteropus alecto | reverse complement strand
TGTAGTGCTCTCAGCTAAAGGGTATGATAGATGAGAAAAAGAACTAAAGGCTAAAATTTGCTCCCCCTCTTTTATTTAAAATAAATTTATTTATTTACATTAGTTTCAAGTATACAGTACATTGGTTAGACATCTATATTGTTCATACAACGATTCCCTCAATTGCTCCCTCCCTCCACTGGCCCTCCACTTAGCCATCATATTAATGCTAACTGCATTCCCTCTGCTGTGCTCCTCATCCCCGTGCCCAAATACCAACTACTAATTTGTACTTCCATAGTTTGATATTAGGTAGTGTGATACCTCCAACT
>NW_006432459.1:0-605 GCF_000325575.1 Pteropus alecto | reverse complement strand
GAATCACGAAGAACTGGAAAATCTAAATAGACTGAGCATCAGTATGAAAATTGAAACGATCGTCAAAAAACTACCAAAAAGTAAAAGCCCAGGACCAGACGGCTTCACCAGTGAATTCCTCCAAACATTCAAAGATTTAATACCTATTCTCCTCAAACTCTTCAAAACAATCAAAGAGAAGGCAATACTTCCTAATTCATTTTATGAGGCCAATATTACTCTGATACCAAAACCTGGTAAAGATAACACAAAAAAAGGAAACTACAGACCAATCTCTCCCATGAACACGAAGCAAAAATCCTAAATAAGATACTAGTAAACCGAATCCAGCAACATATTAAAAAGATTATACATCACGATCAAGTGGGCTTCATCCCAGGGGTGCAGGGATGGTAGAACATATGCAAATCAATTAATGTGATACATCACATAAACAAATTAAAAATTAAGAAACATACGCTCATGTCAATAGATGCAGAAAAAGCCTTCGACAAGATACAGCATCCATTTATAATCAAAACTCTGAACAAAATCGGTATATAAGGAAAGTACCTGAACATGATAAAGGCAATATAAGACAAACCCTCAGCCAACATTATACTTAA
>NW_006432458.1:0-1150 GCF_000325575.1 Pteropus alecto | reverse complement strand
ACAACAACAACAACAACAACAACAAACAACAACAGTGACACAAGGACTAGGAAGCAATGGAAGCAGCAAGCTACCAGAAAGGAAAAGATAAAATGGCTATATGACGTCATATTTCAACAATCACCCTAAATGTAAATAGACTGAACTCACTAATAAAAAAGGCACAGAATTGCAGATTGGATCAAAAAAGAAAACCTAACCATGTTCAGCCTTCAGGAGACACATCTCAGTTCAAAGAGAAATACAGACTCAAAGTGAAAGGGTGTAAAATGATATTTCAAGCACATGGCATTCAGAGAAATGTGGGAGTAGTGGTACTAATATAGGATGAAATAAACTTGAAAATAAAAAAAAAACATAATGAAATATATGAGGGACACTTGATAATGATAAAGAGAATCATGCACCAAGAAGACATAATACTTATTAATATCTATGCTACCAATCAGGGAGCCCCAAAATATATAAAGCAATTAATAACAGAACTAAAGGGAGAAATAGACCAAAACATTATCGTGATAGGGGACCTAAACACTCCACTGTCGGATATGGACAGGTCATCTAAACAGAAAATCAATAAGGGAATAATATCCTTAAATAAGACATTAGACCAACCAGACATAATTGACATTTACAGGGCCTTTCATTCTTCTTGGAGATTGTAATCATCAAGAATATCAGAGTAGAATTATACATTCTTATACTGTTGCTTATGCATTCTTCTCTTCTGTACATGGAACATTCTCAAGGATTGACCACATACTAGGACACAGGGATAGCTTAAACAAATATAAGAAGGTTGAAATCATACCAACATATTCTCTGATCATAATGCTTTGAACCTAGAGATCAACTGAAAAAAAAAAAGCAGGAAGAACCACAAATACATGGAGAGTAAACAACATGCTACTGAAGAATAACTGGGTCAGAGAAGTAATAAAAAAAGAAATCAAGAGATACATAGAAACTAATGATAATGATAGTAAAACACATCAAAACTTTTGGGACACAGCAAAAGCAGTCAGAAGAGGAAACTTCATATCATTATAGGTCTATCTCCAAAAACAAGAATGAGCCCAAATAAAGACCCAAACACTTCATCTTTAAAAAATTGTAAAAGGAAGAACAAATGAAGCCTAAAGTTAGCAGA
>NW_006432457.1:0-484 GCF_000325575.1 Pteropus alecto | reverse complement strand
TTTGAGGTCAAATTAATAAAATCTTCTTTAAGTCCGAGGTCCATGGATTTAGTCTCTATGTTTTCTTCTATGCATTTTATTGTTTCACATCTTATATTCAGATTCTTAATCCACTTTGAGTTAATTTGGGTGTGTGGTGATAGACAACAGTCCAGTTTCATTCTTTGCAGGTGACTTTCTGTTTGTCCAGCACCATTTATTGAAGAGGCTTTCCTTTCTCCATTGTATGTTTTTGGATTTTGGCTTTTTTGTTGAAAATTATTTGCCCATATAAATATGGGTTTAATTCTGGACTCTCAATTCTGTTCCACTGGTGTGTGTGTGTGTCTGTTTTTCTGCCATGCCGTTTTGATTACCGTTGCTTTGTAGTATAATTTGAAATTGGGCAGAGTGATGCCTCCAGTCTCGTTCTTTTTTCTGGAAATGGCTTTGGTGATTCAGGGTCTTTTGTGTTTTCATACAAATCTAATGATTTTTTGTTCTA
>NW_006432456.1:45132-61128 GCF_000325575.1 Pteropus alecto | reverse complement strand
TGAAACCCTTCAATGGCACAGGCTTCTCTCTGGGAAATAGGCTCTTGTTGCAGCCTTTCTGAATGTTCAATGGCATTTGACTTGAACTTCCCTTGGAAGAGGTCTGAGAGACGAATCCACATTTCCTCTCAGGTGGCGAGTTGTTACGCTACCAAGAACTGGAGTTTATGAAGACATGTAGGTAAACGGGCACATTCCTGGAAGTCAATTCTTACGAAGCGGGATTAGGCGGCACGGCTCTGGCGCATTGTAGATGCTGCGCCGACTTCTTCTCGTCTGATTATGCCTAACGTACTGTGTGTTTCACTATAGAGGAAATCTGCGACCATTAGAACCATCCATTGTCAACGGCCCTGAAACCCTTTGGAATGCCTGCGTTCTCTCCGAAGAAGAACGATGTCTGGTCTTTGGTTGGACCGAACCAGGCTGTATGTCTGAATCAACACCGGGTATGTGAAGAATGTTCCTGTGCTGTTGCCCTGTAATCCATGTTCTTCACCTTGGATTTCAGCAGGCTCTTATCCCCAGTGAATTAGATGCTGGTTCAACTGAAATTCGTTCTGTCACGAATGCAGATCTGTTGAAGATGTGATTTGTTTTCGGTACTGGAGAAGAGTTTGGAAACTCTCTTTCGAGAGCTACGCAGTTTGATCTTATACTCTGTAGAGATCATGTAGGCTGGGAGCAAAAGTATCTCGGCTCGGCGGTAATTTCCAATGAGATTATTTGTAACTAACCCGGAACCGTGCTCCTTTGTCGAGAAGCAATGAGACCACAGATCCTTGTATGGATTATGATTAGGATCGTTCTGGGATTTGTTTCTCTTGAGGCTTGCATGCCACCTGTGTTCTCAGCAACCCCAATGCACCAATAGAAAGAAGGATGAGTAGGAATTCAAATGGAATTTCAGGGCCTTCTGTGGAAGACATTTCTGACTAGGCTCTAACATATCGCTGGAGCTTTCAAGATGAGTTCGAAAGTGGGTGAATGATAGACAGAGGTCCTTTCGGCCAGTAATGCTTGAGGATGCGCCTTGGAATTCACAAACTCTATTCCTCAGGCTTCACTTTCAAAATGCAGCTCCATTTGCATTCTTTACGAATGTTCTAGGTATTTGCCTTCAACTACTTATGGAGGAGGTCTGAGAGACGAATCTAAATTACCTCTCAGGTAGAGAATTGTTGGCCTATGAAGAGCTACTCATTATGAAGACATGGAGATAAACTGTCACCTTCCTGGATGTAAATTTTTACGAAGCGGGATTAGGCGGCATGGCTCTGGCACATGTTAGATGCTGTACCGACCTCTTCTTGTTTATTCTAACGTACTGTGTTTCACTATACAGCAAATCTGCAACCATTAGAAACACTCCATTGTAAAGTGCCATGAAACACTTTGGAATGCCTGTGTTGTGTCCGAGAAGACCATTGTCTTATTTTTAGTTCAACCGAACCAGGCTGTATGTCTGTATCAACCTCAGGAATGATATTAAGAATGTTCCTGTGCTGTTGCCCTGTAATCCATGTTCTTCACATTGGATTTCAGCATGCTCTTCTCTCCGGGGATCTAGACGCCGGTTCAGCTGAAGCCGTTCTATCATGAATGCAGATCTGTTGACCATGAGAGTTGTTTTCGGTACCAGAGAAGCGTTTGGAAACTCTCTTTCGAGAGCCAAGCTGTTTGATCTTACACTCTGTACAGATTGTTTAGTCAAGGAGTAAAAGTGTCCCGGCTCGGCAGTCATTTCCAATGAAGTTACGTGCAATTGAACCGGAACTGTCTTCCTTTGTCGAGAAGAAATCAGATCACAGATCCTTGTGTGGATCATGATTAGGAACTGTGCAGGAAATTGTTTCTCTTGATGGTTGCTTACTACCTGTGTTCTCAGCAATGCCACGGCACCAATAAAAGTAAATGTGAATAGGAATTCAATGGGAATTTCAGGGCTTTCTGCGGACGACATTTCAGACTAGGCGCTGAAACTCCGCTGCAGCCTTAAAGATCGTTTCAAAAGTGGCCTGAATCGTAGAGAGAGCGGCTTTTGGCCAATAATGCTTGAAGAAACTCCTTCTAATTCAGAAACTATATTCCACCGGCTTCTCTTTAGAAATGCAGCTCCAGATGCCTTGTTTATGAATGGTTTAGGTATTTGCTGTGAAGTACTTATGGAAGAAGATGAAGAGGTGACTAGCAAGTTCTCCTTAGGTTTGAGAGCTCCGCCCTTGCTGCAAGTGCACCGTGTAAAGACATTTGGGTATACCGGCCATTCTCTTCCAATTAATTCTCATCAAGCGGCATTAGGCACAGAGGCTCTGGATCAGATGGTATGTGCTGAAGGGACGTCATCACATTGTGTTCATTACGAGAATACTGTGTTTTGATCTCCAGGAAATCTCTATCCATTAGAGACACTCGGTTTGAAATGGAAATGAAAGTCTTTGGAATATCTGCCATCTGTACGAGAAGTGCATTAGTTGCTTTGCTGGTAGAATTGATAAGAACTGTAAGTCTGAATCTGCACTCGGAATGCTATATTGTAAGGGACTGTGCTTCTGTATCGTAATCCATGTTAGGTGTATTGATTTTGAGCATGTCGTTTTCCACAGTGTTGTATCTAAGTAGAACTGACAGCCCCTCCCCAATGAGTGAATCTCTCTTGGTTATGTGACTTGTTTTCAGTGCCAGAGAAGAGCTTTGGAAACACTCTTGATATAAAACCTCTTTGAACTTACGGTACACAGTGCTTACGCTGGTTCTCGATCAGTGGCAGCTTCCTTGTCATTTGCAAAGCTCTTTAGGACACTGATGCGGAACACTCTCCCTTTCTTGTGGAGCATTGAGAGTACAGTTCCTTGAGAGGGGTCTGATTATGAACCATGGTGGGAATTGTTTCTCTTTTTACCTTTAACCTGCATTATTACCCCATCTCTTTCAAGAATACAAATCTCAACGTGATTAGCAACTCATGAAAAATTCAGGATCTTCTCCTTCAGACGTATCTGGTTGCATCCTTTCTGAATGTTCAAGATATTTGACTTGAACTTCCTATGGAAGAGGTCTGAGAGACGAATCCACATTCAAAAGACTGTTTAATTTCCATTTGTCTGTTTTCTGTCCCACGAAGACTATTTACTGATCTTTGGTAGTAGTGACAGTCTGTATGTCTGAATCAACACTTGGAATGATATTACGTATGTTACTGTGGTATTAGTAATCCATGTTCTTCACATTGGATTTGAGCATGATCCTTTCCCCAGTGATCTAGACCCAATGCATTTTAGGTGCAGCTGAAATGCATTCTGTCATGAATATAGCTGTTTTGATGATGTAAATTGTTTTCAGTAGCAGAGAAGAGTTTGAATACTGTCTTTTGAGAGCCAAGCTGTTTGATATTACACTCTGTGCAGATTGTTTAGGCATGGAATAAAACTGTCTTGGCTCCCCAGTCATTTCCAAAGAAGTTACTTGAAACTAATCTGGAACCATCGTCCTTTGTCGAGAAGCAATGAGAACACAGTTCCTTGCGTGGACTATGATTAAGAACCGTGCTTGGAATTGTTTCTCTTGAGTGTTGCTTGCCACCTGTGTTCTGAGCTATGCCAATCTACCCATAAAAATAAGTATGAATAGGAATTGAAATGGAAATTCAGGGCTTTCTCCCAAAGACATCCTTTAAGCTGGGTTCGAAATTGTGCTTAATAATAGAGTTAGATCATTCTGACCGATAATACCTGAGGCAACACTTCGAATTGAAACACTTCAGTTCGGTAGTCTCCTGTATAGTCATGGTGCTCTAGTTTCATTCTAGGAATTTGACTTGAACTACTTATGGAAGAGGTCTAATTGGCGACTAGAAACTTCCCCTCGGCAGAGAGCTTTTACCCTTCCAACAATTGTAAAGTGTAAGGACATCTAGTTAAACTGGCAGTATCCTGGAGGTTAATTTGTACCAAGCGGGTTTAGGCAGCAAGGCTCTGGATCGAATGGTATGTGCAGAAGCGACCTCATAACATTGTGTTCATAACTAAAGTACTGCCTTTCTGTCTATAGGAAATCTTTATCCATTAGAAACACTCAGTTTGAAATGGAAATTAAACAGTCTTTTGAATGCTCATGTTCTGTGCAGAAATGTCCAATGAATTATTTGCTGGTAATATTGATTATGACTCTACGTCTGAATCTGCACTAGGAATGCAATATAGAAATTTATTGTGCTCCTATCTACTAATTCATGTCTTTCATATTGGATTTGAGCTTGCACTTTTCCACATTGTTCTTGCCCATAGTAGAACAGAAAGTCCTTCCGTAATGAATGTAGCTGTCTGACGATGTGACTTGTTTTCAGTATCAGAAAGTAGCTTTGAGAATATTCTTTCGATATCCATGGTCCTTGTATTTACACAATGTAGTCATTGCTTACACAGGTTCTAAAACAGAGGCAGCTTCCTTGTCATTTGCTAAGCTGTTTTTTGGCACTTCAGCAGCACATTGCTCCTTTGTCAAGGAACAATGAGATCACATTTTCTTGAGTCAGGTATGATTAGAAACCGTGAAGAGAATTGTTTCTTTTTTTACCTGCACCCTGTGTGCTTACCAACGTCGATCCAAAACAGAACAGTTAGTGTGACTTGGAACTCGTCTTGAATTTCCTTGACTTCTTCCTATGAAGGTTCAGTGGGAGATTTGACACACTAGTGGAGCCTTATAGTTGGCTTTCAAAGCAGGCCTATTCATCAATTTATGTCCCTCTGACCAGTAATGCTTGAGGCAATGCCTTCAATTTGAGAAACTTTACTGTACAGGGTTCCCTGTAGACATGGTGCTCCAGCTGCATTCTTAATGCAAATTCTAGCATTTACACTCGAATTACTTGCAGATGTGATCTAAGAGATGAGTGGAAATTTTCCTGCAGTCCAGAGAGCCTTTTCCTTTTCAATAACAGCAAAGTGTAAAAGACAGAAGGGAAAACTTGCAATTTCCTGGAGGTTAATTCGTACCAATCGGGATTAGGCATCAAGGCTCTGGAATATGGTAGATGCTGTTCCAACTTCATATCTTGGTGTTCATTAATAAGTACTGTGTTTTAAAGGACAGGAAATGTGTATCCATTAAAAACACTCTATTTCAAATGGCATTGAAACACTTTTTGGAATGCCTGTGTTCTGTACCTCGAATGACTTTGCTAGTGTTGATACAGGTTGTATATCTGAATCCACACTAGTGATGATATAGATTGTTACTGTGGTTTTATCCAGTAATTTATGTCATTCACATTGGATTTGAGCATACTCTTTTACCCAGTGTTCTAGTCCCTGGTTCAGCTGAGGGCATTCCGTCATGAATGTAGCTCTGTTGATAATGTGAGTTGTTTTCAGTACCAGAGTAGCATTTGGAAACTCTCTTTCAATATCCAAGTTGTCTGATCTTCCACTCTGTACTGAATGTTTAGACAGGGACTAAATCTGTCTCAGCTCCCCGGTCATTTCCAAAGAGGTTATTGGAAACTAATCCGGGACAGTGCTCCCTTGTCGAGAAGCAATGAGAACACAGTTCCGTGCATGGATTATGAATTGTGTCTCTTGAATTGTGCTTGCAACCTGTTTTCTCATCCATGCCACAGAACAGTAAGTGTGATTAAGAATTCGTAATGAAATTCAGGGCCTTCTCCCTTAGATGTTTCATGGGTGGCCCTGACACACTGGTAGAACCTAAAGGTGCATTTTCAAAGTGTGCTTAATAGGAAAGTTACAACAATCTGACCAATAATGCTTTTGAGATCTCATTTAAATTGAGTAACTTGTATTCCACAGCCACACTGTAGACATGTTGCTCTGATACTGCCTGCATGCAGGTTCTAATTTGGTGATTTGAATTATTGGCAGCAGAGTTTTGGACTTTTATTTCATATTTAATTATGCAGGAAAGACCTATATCTTAGTTTAGAATAAATAGTCTCAATCATATTAATTGAAACAGGAAGAGATTTACAAGAATAAAGTGACTTAAGCAATTATTATATGTGTATGTGTGTGTGTATGTATTGGTACAAATACCTAACCTTTATTGCAGACTAATACTTTTGTGTTATTATGTTACTTGAAACAACTGTACTTCTTTTGTTTTTGAATACATGAAAATTACGTCTGTTTTCTGTCATGTAGCTCCTGAAACATTATTTTCATTCTTCAAGGATCATGCCAAAAATGTACATTAAATGAATATATTAAGGACTTGATAAGCAAAAGCATTTTTTCTGAGTTATGTAATGGATAAGTAAGAAGACATCATTGTCTTTACTTCCTGTTCTGGCAGAGAAGCTATGATGCTTAAGCATAAAAATAAGTAGTAAGTCTAAAATAGAATGTGGCTAAGAGAAACATAATCATGCATGGTTTGAGTTTCAAGAAAACAAATCTTGTGGTGAACTAAATAGCTTTCTGACTGGAGAAAGATGTGGAAACTTTATTTGAAGCAGAACTTATTTGCTTAATGTAGCTGATTCTGTTTAGGGTATGTGGAAGAGGAATGGAAAGAATTCAGGGAAATAATTAGAAGACAAAGCTTGGGGAAAGGAAATTACAAGGCGAGATCAGAGGATAGTGAGTAGCATAGCAGTATCAATGAATTCATGAAAGAGAAATGGGAAACAGATAAGTAAAAGAAACGCCATAAAGGAGTGTTTCTCAAAATATGATTTTTGAATTACCTGATGTTAATCACTTGAGATGCTTGTTTAAAAAATATTTGCTCTACTCCATTTCCTTAAACCTACAAATTAAAATATCTGGAAATAGAAAAAGGGAATATGAGTATGTAAGATGCTACCTGTTTATTTTCAATTTTAGTTTTTTAACAATTATTTGAAATATGAATGCAGAGATAATGTGCTTGTAGACGAGAGAGAGAGAGAGAGAGAGAGAGAGAGAGAGAGAGAGAGAGATGATAGGTAAATTGACAGACATAGACGTGGATAAATTTATTTTGAGGGATTGGATCACATGTTTACAGAGAATCTAGAAGTGCCATGACCGTGATTGGCTGTCTGCAAGTTGGAGGCCCAAGAAATTTGGTGGTATAATTTCAGTCCAAGTCCAAGGGCCTGAGAACCAGGAGAATAAATGGAAATAGTGTAACTCTATTCTTTGTGAAGCCCCAAGAACTGGAACAGCAATGTCATAGTGCAAAAGATGGTCAAGCTCAAGCAGAGATCACATTTTTTTCTCTACCTTTTTGTACTTACTATTCAGGCAATCAACAAATTGAATGATGCCCACCCACATTGGTGAGAGTAAACTTCTTACTCAGTCTACTAATTGAAATCCCAAATACCCTCACAGATGCACTCAAAAATAAGATTTCACCAGCTATCTGGGCTTCCCTTAGTTCAGTCAAGTTAACACAAAAAATTAATCATTATAGCCAAAGATGGGGGAAAACATATGACATATACAAAAGAAAAGTTGATAGGACTTAATGACTGCCAATGAAGAGAAAGGAATAAAACAAAGATAATTTTATACTTTGGATCCTACGTAACATAAATTAAATCAAGAAAATAGTTGGAAATAAACTGAAAATTCAAAAGAGTTTCGAGACTTAGTGCATACACTTTGGAAGAAATCATATAGAATGCTTACTTAAGCCAAGGGATAGCTATGCAAAGGGTCTCTAGTATCACATGATATAAATATGAATTGAAGTTTAACTGGGGAAATCAGGTAGAAAGGGTGTCACAGAAAAGACAGCATCTCTCTAGTTTCCCTAACCCATAGATAGAAGAATCTAATTGGTACATACTTGATCACACCATAAGAGCTAAAAGCAATGTACTTACAGTAGGACTACTCTCCATATTGAAAGAGAATTTGGAAGTGAGGTAAGGAAAATGCATTGACCATGTAACAGTAGGAGCTTCCTGGTCAAGAAAACATATCCTAAAGCAGGGGAGCAGATTAAGCTAAGCAGCTTGTATCAGTGATAGGCAGTTTAGCTCCATTGACCCAACCCTGATCCAATGAGCTACTTACATGTTTATCTGTCTAAAGAGAAGAATTAATGAGCCTCCAGGGCCATCTAGCCCTCTCTTTGAGAGACTGGCATGAGAAAGGAGGAAAAGATTGAGTGAGTTTGGAGAAGCTCTCCATTAGCAAATGAGAGAAAGAAACAGCCACTGAAGAGACCATGGAAAAGAGCTGTTACTGCATGTAATGATGGCCTGTTAGGCAAAGCTGAGGAGGAATTTCAAGAGAGGTAGATGATAATGAAAACATCAAACATAACTGATGTTCAAGAAAATGTATGACTAAAATAATATGATTAATGACAGTCTAACCACACAGTAACTACTTAATGGCAAATAGTGACAACTTTTCCATGGAAGAAGCAGGAAATTACATTAGGAAAAGGATTTCTTGCTTTTACCTACACAGGACACTATTAACAATTTAGTGTTCTTCGATATTTCTTGATTTTTAATTTTTGTATTTTTGAGGCCTGCATTTCAATTGAATTTACATATCATATGAATCCAAAAGCACAAACTGAGAATTTTGTGTTTCAGAGAAAGAAAACATAAATTTAGTTGTCATTATTATTATTATTATTATTTTATTATTATTAATGTTTTTGCCTACAGTACCCAGTCTTCCTAGGTGGTCTTCCATCCAAGAGTTTATCATTCTTTTAATCATTATTCAAAACAAGTCTTCTTCCAAAGCTAATTCATTTTTTATCCCTAGGAACTTTTATAAGTTCAATTAATCAATCTTGTTCCTGTTTTGCTCCCTCTTGATATCTTGTACCTGATTAGTTCTCTATGTAATGTCTTGAAAATAATTGCAGACAAGAATTGAAGGGAAAATATTATTTTAATGCTGTCACTTTCAGTTTTCAAAGTCTAGTCTCAGTTATTAATTTACAGTATATGCTTTCTATCAAGATTCCTTGACAGATTGCTATGTTTATGTTTATTAAAATGCACAAGGCAGGTGGATACCATACCCAGTCCAGTATCTCAATTTAACTAATGGAAGATTCCTATTAGATGATATTTCATAAATGCTAAGATATACATGAGATTAAAGGACAAGAAGTAAAGAGAAATTATATAAAATATGTAACTTACAAAAACATGTTATAACTCAGATGATTTACCAATGGCACAATTCAAATAAACATTACCTTAATAAAATAATGAAGAAAGGCAGTACCTAAAAATTTAATGTAAAACTGTTCAAATTTCTTGACTTTGGTATCAGACGGGACTGTGTTCCATACACATTTTGATTTTTACTAATCTCTCTAAGCTTTAGTATCTTCGACATTATATAGCAGGATAAATATCACTACACCTCTTAGGGTGTTTGAAAATGTCAAGCAAAATGATATTTGCAATGTACTTAACTAATTAGAATGACACTCAAATTAAAAAGCTATAATTATTATTACTATTATTTTATTATTGTTACTAGCTATGATATGTTTGAGTGATATTTAAAAACAGAGCAAGCACATACTATAAATGCTTCATTTATTCCTCTTAATTATTGTATATAGGAATCCATGTGTTTTTCTCTAAGTTTTTTGCATAACTAATGGTTGTAGTTTGGGACACATTAGAAAAGCAGTTATACCTTCCAGAGTCTTTAAATTTGAGTACCCTGATCTCTATGGATGATCAGACAATGTATGAACAAAAGCATAGACAATATTTTCCCCCAAATTAATTGTCATAATAATATAGTCATCTATTTTGAAAAGGAGAAAATGTGAAAAATATAATACTTGATTATTTTGATCTCTAAGTGGAAAAATTGTATTTTATAATGTCATTGGTACTTTGGGAGAGAATATACAAAGTCTTTCTGTAGGTGAGAAGATATGGTCCCTAGTCTCTGATATGGACTAAATTGGTCATTCTCAACTGTATTAGGAATGGTTATTTGTTTGGAAGCATACTAAAAACTTATAAAAAAAAATGTTTGGTGGCCTGCCAAAGGAAAATTTAAATAGAGTCTAAGGAAGGACCAAAAAAATAAGATAAGCTTTAGCAATCTTGGTCAGAAACTCAGAACATTGCTTTTGGTGGTGGTGGAGACAGTGCCATCATGACACATGGGGTCATGTGCCTAAAGCACAGAATTCAAGTATCTGAGGGAGTGCATTGATTAGCCTGGGTTAAGACATACATATACCCTTGGCCAAGGATGGAGTGCAGAGCACTGTGATTGACAGTTTGACTAAGAATATGTGGCATATTGAGGTATAGTAACTCAAAGGAGGAAAAACATGGAGTTGAGGGTCCAAACTGAGGAAGTGATGTTTGGAAGATAAACCCAAAAATTCTGCTTTTCCTTTTCAAAAACCAATGTAGACCCCAAATGTGGTTGACTGCAATATTTAAGTGGAAAGTGTGGGGACAGACAAATCAAAAAAGTGAAATGTGAGTGACTGAAATATTTAGGTGAGCAGTGTGGGGACAGGTGTAGAGGAGTGGCATATTATTTAAAAGTTATAGTACTAGATTTCACTTTCTGTCATAATGTAAATTTAGATTGTTAGGGAGGCTTCATCACATAGGCAGGATCAATTATTCATTTTCAGTTATTTACTCTCTCCAGAGTGGGGTATAGAAATGAAGGTTTAAAGCTTCTAAATCATGACTTGTTCCTTCTGTAACCAGCACCCATCCTGAAGCCCACCAAGGGTCACCTCATTAGAACCAAAGGTATTCCTATCACCCAGGAAATTCCCTGGGATTTAGGAGCTCAGTATCAAAATGCCCTATCACTCAGGAAATTAGAAAAGTCTTAGGAGCTATGTATTAGGAACTGGAGTCGCAGCCTAAATGTCAGAACAAAATATTCTCCTGTCACCCCTACTTACAAGGTGTTTTAGAAGCTCTGTGTCAGGAATCAGGACACTAATTCTTTTGGACCTTTCCCTTACGATGTCATTTAACTTTAATTACTTTATAGTCTCAAGGAAAAAGGCCATAACATTTCTTTCTGATTGTGTGTGTATGTGTGCATGTATTTAGTGGTATGTAAGACATTTCAAGATTGCCTACATTATATGAGTCACTATAGTCGTCAAAGTGCCTTTTCAAGGGCTTAGTAAATTGCATATCCAAGATCCAGTCTTTTGTTGTTGCTATTGGCTTCTATTTTTTTTAAATATATTTTATCAAATTTACCAATCATTGCTTCTATGTAAACAAAACAGCTTTGGGCTTAAAATATACTTTTGTTTATAATTATATGTCAGAAATACACAGTTTAAGTAATGGCTTATTTGAACATTTTTTTTGTCTCAACTAATGTTCTGCATTTTCAAATAAAATGATTCTTAATAGGCTTGTAATTTCAGAATATTTTCACATCTAGTAGTTTATAGTGTGTGTCTGTTTTCTTCAGAGACGGTTGACTTATTAAAATGAGTTTTCTGTAAATTTGTAGAATTACCGCATAAACAAAAGAATGGATATTTAAAAAGGCACTTTTGTCATATTTTCCAATAGATAAAAGGGGGAGAAAAAAAAAAAAAAAACTATAACAAAGCAGTCTCTACTAGACAAGATTATCATTCAGAACCAAAGGAGAGATAAAGAGTTTCTCAGACAAGCAAGGATAAAGTTCAGTACCACAAAAATGTTAAAGAGATTTCTTTGAACAGAAAAGAAAAGACCATAACTAGAAATATAAAATATATAATAGAAAAAATTTCACTGATAAAGACAAACATATAGTAAAGGTAGTGGATTAGCCACTCACAAGAGTTTGAAGGTTTAAAGACAATTGGGAAAATCGTCTGTATCTATAACAATTAGGTAAGAAATACACAAAATGAAAGGATGTAAAATATAACATCAAAAACATAAAACATAGAGGAAGGATTAAAATATAGTGCTTTTAGAATGTGATCAAACTTAGGCAATCATTAAAATAAACTGCTTATATAGGTTGTTATATATGAACTTCATGGTAATGGCAAACCAAAATATACAGAAAATAAAGAAAAAGAAACCCAAAATTAACCCTTAAGAAAGCCATCAAATTACAAGGGAAACTAGGTTAGTGATGAGAAACTTTAGCTCAAAATGAGTTAATGACCTATGTCTATGGGATGTCACACAGCATATATGAGGAATTATTGGTATGTGACCTAGGCTCTGGCTCAATAGTTTTTGCTTATTTTTTTGTTGTTGTGGCCTATAAGTGAGAGCATACAGTATTTGCTTTTCATTCTCAGTCTTATTTCTCTTAGCACAGTGCCCTCCAGGTTCATCAATGTTGCCCTTCCTGCCTTCCACTTTCTAGATTAGGTCTTTAAGATGTTCTTTTGTTTTGTGATCAAATCTATTTAAGAGGACATTTCTTAAAGTGCATAAAGGTAAACTCAAGACAAATAAAAGGACATTCTTTTTACACAGTTCAGCAGCAAAGATTAATGATTTAACTCTAATACAATTTAATAATACTAATTAAATATTTAGTTAAATATTTTTAGAATCAAGAGGAAAAACTAACACAATCCATACTGAAAAGAAGTTAAAGACATGAAGAGCAAAGAATTTAAAAAACTAAGATAAGAACATAAGTTAAATGTATATGTATTTATTATTATGTTATTATGCGTATAAAGTGAAAGATGCCCAAATCTGGCATGTAAAAAATTATAAAGAATTTCAATAGATATTTAAGCACATACTATAATTATCTTTCCATAATTGTACTTGTTTTTATAATTTATGGCAGGGAAATTCTATCATAATTTTTATTCCATGGTTTATTTAAAGGTAAGTTAAATTTGACTATATTCTATATTAGTCTCATAACAAATATTGATTGAAACATAATTGATATGGAAGCATGATATCTTATATTGTAATAAGGCTGCTTGTTAGATGAATAGATGATAAAAAAGCTTGAAAAACTCCATTTCAATTGTTAAAAATGGATAAATTATTTTCTAGGAAATTTATAATCATTGACTATCAGTAGTGTAAATATTTATCTAGATGTTTCTATAGATGTTAATTTTAGAGATTTTTAATAACTTCAAAATTGAAATTTTAAATGATTATATTACTGTACCCTCTCTGGAATTTATAGAATGCATATATATATATCTTTATTGTTTTTTGTAACCAAGACGTGGAAACACCTGCAATGCCCTTCGATAGATAATTGGCTAAAGAAGATGTGGTACGTGTATACAATGGAATAGAACTCAGCCAATAAAAAAAGTTGAAATATTGCCATTTGCGAAAACTTGGATGGAACTTGAGATAATCATGCTAAGCGAAATAATCCAGATAGAAAAAGTCGAGAACCATATTATTTCATTCTTGTAGGACGTAAAACTGAAAAGAAAAAAGGAATAAGACAAACAAACAAAAACTGATATACACAGACAACAGTTTTGTAGTTACTAGCAGGAAAGGGACATAGTAGAATATGGTAAAGGAGCTCAAATATATGGTGACAGAAGATTTGACTTTGGGTGGTGAACACGCAATGCAATATGGGTAATAGATTACCCAATTGTACATTGAATCCTATATAATCTTATGAACCAAGGTCACCCCAATAAATCTAATTTCAAAAAGAATAATATATATATGTATATATATATTGTTTATGGCAGTTTCTATTAATAAGGTATTTCTATATCTGTATCACTTTTGTGTACTTGGTAATGTGTGTGAAGTGTTTATAAAATTAAATGGTTGAGTTGCATCATTAAAATTATTAGAATGCAATACTGTAGTGCCTATTAAATCAAGTAAAGTGAATTATCAGGTCATCATAATGAAAAGAAATAGCAATTTAACATTATTGTGCCAGAAGCATCATTATCAGTGTCCTTTGTGTATTTTGTGGTATTAGACATGTCATTTAGGAATGACTTTTTTTGATGTAAGTGATTTTCATTGTTTCAGAAAAAATAAAGTACAGTTAATATTCACTCTAGAACATTTTTTAGAATAAAAAGTATATTATTTTCCATTCTCTTGGTAATATGCTAAAAAAAAATATTGAGATTCAGGATGAAAATGATCATCCTCCAGTGTTTCAGAAAAAATTCTACACTGGAGGTATATATGCAAAATATGCAAAAATGTTTGCTTCTGTGCTGAGTTAAAGTATGAGCCAGCATATTAAGATACAAAACTAAAGTAAAAGTGAATTGCTTATTTTGCAGATAAATATACCCGTGTTGTTTGATTTCATTGAGTACTTATTCCTGCTTAAATCAAATCTTAAACTTGGAGACATATGAGTTTAGAGAACCAAATTAAATACACATTAATTATGAGGTGAACACTAAACAAATTTGGGGGGTTCATACTACAAAAATAAGAGCAAATTATTTATGATGTGTTATGCTGAATATGATATTAAAAATGCACGTTTTCCTGATAGATTCGTATGCTTCTAAAATGTTTTATTTAGGGTAACTCCAAAAATTCTCATGATGGAGTTTCTAGTGGCAGATATAAAGTTGCCATTTTCTAATAGAAGAAATAATGTAATAAATTCTGAAATTACTTTTTCTGCAATAATTTTTAAAATTCAAAATGCTACCTATATGAGTGTGAAACAGCACTACCAATTTTAGTACTGTACTAAAATTTTAAAAATTTAGATATATCAGAAATAACTGCTAACCAACAGAATTTTAAAAAATCCCAGTCCAAGACTAAAGTTGCTAACTTTCCGTTTTTCCCTATTTAGTTATTAACAACTCAGTTTAAGAATTTTTGATGCTTGAAGGTACATAAAGTTGCAATGCTTTTCTTACTAAAAAATAAATTTATAATTACTGTTTGCAGTTGGGGTAAAAGTTTAGAAATTAGTGCATTTTAGATTACAGTTATTTTTTAAAAGTATTTAAATAATTTTTAAAAATCGCTATTAACGTGCACACAGAAAACCAAAATTTCCCTGAGCAAAACTAGCAATTGAGTGTGTATAGTTTTGCACATGAACATTTGCTTTTTATTCCCTATTACCAGAGTTCTTCTTACACATAGTTTTATCACCTTAAACACCCTGAGAGAGAAATATCAATGAAGCAGATAAAGCTTGCAAAATTGCTTGTTGTTGTGTGTGCCAAACAGCAATTCCATGCTGCCAAATATTGACTTCTGATCTGAATCACCAGTTATAATTAAAAGTGGTCCACAAATTTAAATCAATCACATTACAATGCATAAGTAACAATTTTTGGAGTTGATTTTTATCTCATTTTATATTTTAGTACCAGTAATAATTGATGGATACAGTTCATTTCTTTAATCAGTAAATATTTTTTGAGTACTTAAAATGTAGACTCTTCAGAAGTTGGACATAGCAATGAAACAAACAAAAAATTACCATCCTACTAATATCAACTATGGAATTCAACAAATAGTATATCAAAAGGGAGTTGGTGGCTATTTAATACAGATTCATGTGCTCAAGAGAAAGACTTGTGGATACCTAAGTGTGGAACATTTTGAGCATTCCAGTATAAAGTCCTTGAAGTTAGAGAGGAAGCTTGGAGGTTGGTGTGACTGAAAGACTGGTAAGAAATGAGATTGGAAGTGCAGTCCAGGACTACGATATGAGATTTATTGTAGAAATTTTAGAAAGGAAGATGTTGAATGGTTTTGTTCAGAGTTGTAACATATCCAATACAAAAGGATTATTCTAGATTTTGTGCAAGATTGGAAATGGGGGTGAGTAAGTGTTATCAGACAGGAATAGAAACAGATTTGCTAGTGGCTTGAACCATGGTAGTAGGCAAGGGAGATGATGATAAGGGAGTCAAAAGACAGCCAAAAGAATTTGCTGATGTGGTATATGTGGTATATTAGAGAAAATAAAAAATAAATCTTGAGTTTTTTGTTCTGAACATTTCTCCCTCTAGGTATGGTAGAGGCAGGTATCAAGAGATCATTTTTGGAGATTTCCTGTGAAGTTTTTGCAATATCCAAGTATAGTTCTCGGC
>NW_006432456.1:42180-44502 GCF_000325575.1 Pteropus alecto | reverse complement strand
AAGACCAGGAAAATTAGAATGCATGTACTATGTAAAGAACAAGATTCATAATGGAAGGGAGTGATCAAATGTCACCTGCAGCTGTGAATAGACTGCCCCTGTGGATTTTTACATGATCACGTATGATAATAAAAGTATATTGTAGTGAGAAAAAAAAAGAAAAACAGAAAGCCAAAGGCTAAAATATCCCATTAATCAAGGGGTCATTAAAGAGATCTGTAGAGGACTATTGCAAGAGAGTTTAGTGCACGAACAATTCAGATTATGGCATTTTCCTCAGAGGGATTGGGAAAGGTGGCTAAGGAGACAAAATAATATTGTAGAAGCAATACAGAGACAGAAATATACCTGCTATCTGTCTACTCCTATGATCTGCACTATGTTAATTATGGGAGCAACTCTTTGAGATAGCAGTGTCTCATGTTGAGGAGAGGTGCAGGGTGTGAAGACTCAGAATTTTTAGTGGATGTTGCTGATGATGGACTATCAATTACCGAAGGTCCTGGGTGAAGTCTGCTGGTGGAGGTAAAGGTGAGGTGGAAAACTGAGTCACATTAGGATTTTTAAAGAGCTACATGGGAAGAAGTATCTGTGTGGTGAGAGATCTCTTACTGTGATCACCTGGTTTTCTTGTGATAAGTAAAAACAGTGGGACTGATTCTTTCGCTAGGACTACTGAGAACTTTCCAGGACATTCCTCCCTTCATTCTATCAGTAGGTTATTCAGGCTAGGGAACGGGGTGATTTTCAGGAAAACAATTTCATGTGATGTAGCATTCTATGTAAGTTGGAGAGAGAGAGAAATGAAGAGAAAGTTTAGCCACGTATCAAAGCAAGTATATTCAATCATATGTAATTCATTTAGGAAAGCACAAATTGCCATGTGGATTCCAAAGAAGGAGACATTTCAGTTGGTGAAATAACACAAATGGTTTCCTAGAGGGTGAGGGATTTGTATGACAATGAAGGGTGTTTCAAGTTCCTCAGTGATTTTTTTCTTTTTGTATTTCATTTTATTACTAGTTTTAAGTAAAGAGTACTTTGGTTAAAAATGCATATGGTTTATGAAATGATCCCCCCAATTACTCTATCTTCCCTGTGACTCTACACATAGACATTACAGTACTACAGACTACATTTCCTATGCTATACTCCCCATCCACATGACCATCTATCAACTACTAATTTGTACTTCTTTAACCCTTCACCACTTTCTCCACACCCCTAACACTCTGGCCATCTGTCCTTTATACTTGTGAGTTTGTTTTTAATTAGTTTATTCTTTTTGTTCCTTGGATTCTATCAGTCAAATCTCATGGTTTTTATCTTTGTCTGTCAGACTTATTTTGCTCAGCATAATAACCTCAGTGAATCTTGAATGAGGAGGATAGTCTAAGCAGAGGAATCACAGTGAGCTCAAACCCAGAAGAAACAAAGTGCAGAGTATGCATGTGCAATAATGATCAGAGTCAGGTTCCCTGGGAGGGGATGGAAGTAATCAATCTTTAAATGGTGAACATTTTCAAGTTCCGCTTTTAGCCTTGAAGTCTGGAATCTTCCACCATTCCAAATTTAATCAGAACAAAAGTGAGTTAAGTAATTTTCAACTCATACTTAGAGCAGAAAAAAATCTTATTTGAAATGGTACTGAATTCGTGCCTAATAAGCTCTGGTGCTTGATGGAGAAATGATTGAAAAAGTAAGGAATGAACCAAAGATATTTAAAGAGGTTTTTATTTTGCATACTATATAATATTGGTGTAATGTAGTATTTCATCTACCATACATGCTTATTAACTTTTTAATTCATCATGAAATGCATGATGATAAATTTTAAAGGAAAAATGGTGTTATATGTAGGAAAGGGAAGAGAAAACATATAGAATTGACCAAGAAAGCGGAGACTAAAATATCAATGAAGAAAATTATACTTACTGGCTAAAATTATGGAGAGTGGATTGAAGGCATTCCTAAAAATATGTTAGGGGAAAGGAAACAAAATGAGAGCATTATTGAAACGAATTATCCAATGTAAGTAATAGTAAGAGATATTTTATGTGCGTGTGTATATATGTGTATATGTAGATAGATAGATAGATAGATAGATAGATAGATAGATAGATAGATAGATAGATAGATAGATGATAGACAGATAGACATTTATACTCTGAAATGGTACAACCAATGTGCTTAGTGACTCTCAAAATTTAATTTTAGAAAATATATAGTGTGTCCCTAGTATGTGCTAAAAATAGTTTAAAAAAGAAAATAGACTGTCCCTCTGCCCTTAGAGAATTGATATTCTAGTAAACTAGCTCCCCA
>NW_006432456.1:21491-40123 GCF_000325575.1 Pteropus alecto | reverse complement strand
ACAGTTTAAAAAAAAATATTTTTTAAGTGTAAATTTGGGTTTTTGGTCCTGATCGCAGTATACCATAGCAAACCATAAAATTAAATGAGGCTATGTTCTAGGAATTAACATATCTGAGAAGTGGGGAAAAAATCTTAAAGTCCTCTTAAATAAAATTTAAAAATAATCAACAAGTCAGTAAAATTACTTTTTTCTTCTTTTTCTTCATGTAAATTTGATTTTCTCTATCGTATCTGCTCAATCATTTGCTCAATAAATGGTTTATTTTATTATTTTATTTTTTATTTTATTAGTTTCAAGTAAACAGTACATTGGTTAGACATTTATATAGTTTATAAAACGATCCCTCTAATTGCTCCTTCACTCTGTTTTCCTCCTAGCCAAGATATTAATGCTAACTAAATTCCCTATGCCATGCTCCCCATCCCAGTAACCATCTATCAACTACTCATTTGTACTTCTTTAACCCTTCACTCCATTCTTGCTGCCCCCCCAAACCCTCCATCCCCTCTGTCCATCACCAAAAAAGGACTTTATATTTAGAGTCAATTTTTGATCAGTTTGTTCTTCTTGCTCCTTAGATTCTGCATTCTTTCACTCAGCATTCAGACTTATTTCACTCAGCATAATAACCTCTAAGTTCATCCATATCATTGCAAATGGTAGGAGTTCATTTTCTTAACTTCTTTATCCAATCGTCTGTTGATGGGCATTTAGGTTGCTTCCATATCTTGGCTATTGTGAATTGTGGCACCATGAATATTGGAGTGCATAGATCTCTCCAAATTATTGTTTTAGTTTTCTTGGGATAAATACCCAGAAGGACAAATGCTGGGTCAAAAGCTATGTCCATTTTTAGAGACCTCCAGACCCTTTTCCATAGCAACTATAACAATTTTAATGCCACCAAGTAAACTCTCACAACAGAGCTGAGAAAATTCCCTTCACTTTTTACACCCTTCCTTCAGAAAAGGCACAGCCCAATGTTTACATGTCT
Source organism: Pteropus alecto (assembly GCF_000325575.1). Classification (NCBI taxonomy): domain Eukaryota; kingdom Metazoa; phylum Chordata; class Mammalia; order Chiroptera; family Pteropodidae; genus Pteropus; species Pteropus alecto. The sequence continues at coordinate 39,126 of NW_006432456.1, read as the reverse complement.
CTCTGGGGAAAAGTTTTATGATACACTCACACTCACCTAGACATTCATACACACAAAGGAACCTTTATGCTCACATGCTGATTTGCACTCACACTTTAGCAAAGACACCAAACACCCACATTATTAAACAACTGAAAACACCTGGACGCTCAAGACATTTTCACACAGGGACACACATGCAGACAATCATGCATTTCTACCTGCCTGGATATCTACACACCTTCCTCTCTCTTACACACACACACACACACACACACACACACACACGAACACACACAGAAAACCAGAGAGTGGTAGCTAACATACCCAGCATGGGGCTTTTGTAAACTTTATCAATAGCAAACTGCTGAGGCCTCCCACTGCTGAGTCACACTACCTCTTCCCTTGCCTCACAGCCCCAAGCAGATGAGAGAAACAGGGTGTGCAGTCTCCAAAGCCCCAGTATTCTTGGAGAACGCATAAGAGACACGGCTCAGGCCTTCTGCCTCGCCTCCTTCCTGAGGGCCGGCTGTTAGCTGACGGCCTACAGGAGGCCGGCCTCACCTGCCTTGCATCGAACACTTTCTCCATTCAAGTCGTGACTTCACTTTCAATCTGTTTGCCCGAATTCCACAGGCTGACTCCTTCAGCCCAGTGGCTCCTGTAGCCACAAGTCCTTAGTTCGAAGATGAATGGTTGTTGAACAGCCTTTGAATTAGGGGGCTGTGTTTTCCTGGAACTCCAGCTTCTGTCCCTTACCAGCTGAACAGATCACATAAACATGCTGTGACCCTGGCCCTTTCGACCTGTACCCCAGTCAGTCAAGGGAAGGGAATTATTTTGCTGAAAGAAACAGAGCCATTCTGCTTACACTCCCATGTGGACCTGGAACAGAGGGCAGAAAGGAAAGAAGCAAAATGAACAAGAGTAAATTCAGAGGCTCAGACAACAGACCAGGGCCTCAGGGCAGCAAGAGGACAACACCATTTGTAAAGAGGTTCTGTGCAAGGGAGACAGTCAACCACCGGGACACTGGTGCTGAGCTCTCAACAGACTAAACAGATGATAGCTAATGAGTTAGAACACCTGAAATTTCCCTAAAGTTCTGAAGATCATTTTTTGGCTAGGTTTCCTTTGGTCAAAATGACAGACTGCAGCAGGGATTAGGGTGCCAACCCCGAGACGGGCTCTCTGGTGCAACCAGAACAGTGGATCAACTGGATTGCCGTGTGGACTTGACTGGACGGTTTTCAGAGTCACAGAGTTGGTAGCCCAGGAGTTGGTATAAAGTGAGAGGAAGTTGACAATGATTGGCTCATGGGGTGCAGGACTATTTCATGAGAACATGTCCAACACGTGAATCATCTGATTTGAAAACGAGGTGAACTCAAAAGTAGGGGTATGACTCTCAGTAAGAAATTGGCTTCTCGAAGGCCAGAGGTGTTATAGCTTAATATTTTCTGCATGGGGTAGCCCAGAATGGAGAATTGAAAAGGAAGCTATGATGTTCACTTGATGCTCATTTTATCAATATTTTACAAAGGTGAAGATTTTTAGGAAAATGAACATTCTCATCAAGGACAAAGGAAAATTTGGAGGTCCACATAATTTTATCACTGTTTGGAAAAATTGTTCTCTTTGTAAAAAGTAACCCAGAGGTCAATCTGGATCTCCGGATGACCCTTGGTTATGGTTCTATGATCTAGGTTGAATTAATTTAGACTAGTAATGTGTGGCTTCTAAAATTATATACTGAAAAATGCATAATTTTAAAAATAATGTTTCTTAAAATAAACATAAGAATTCATTTTAACATAATATAGGTTATCAAGAAAGTGGTAAATCATAAAAGCTCTTTTAGTAATAAATAATATATAGCTATCACATCTCAAGACTAAAGCTTTCTTGAGTTTGCATTATTTAAACAATTTCTGCTCTACAGTGTGAACTGGGCTTTGCATGTTGCAACTGTTTTAAGAGCATGTATATCAAAGTGTGTTAAAGTTTAGACTTCCTATTTTGTCCTCCAGAGTCAGTATTTCTGCTTTATAATCCTGCATAATATTAATTCACTGGAAAAAAATCAATTTGCTTTTATAAGAAGACAATTAACTGTTTGCTATTGATGTGACTGAATTTAACACTTTTAAAATAAATGTCAACGCATATATAGGTACATGTTTTCAATGTCTGTACCAGTGGAATTGTAGAAAAGAATTTATCATTGAAGAGATGTTTTAAGATATTCCTGTTTTACTGGTACTTTTTTTTATCATAGATTTAGTAACTCAATTTCCTTGAGTTTGCTCTTCTGTCAAATAAAAATAATAACATCTACCTGGCAGGGTGATTGTGAAGATGAAATGAAAATATATGTACCTTGCATTAATACAACGTTTGCCACTTGGTATGCAGTGCTCCCCCTCCTTGAACCAGTCAGTCCAATGATTAACAATATGTACAGTAAAATGATGCTTTCTGTTCTTCTTCTTAATAAGTTTTTTAACGTGAATTTTTATTAGTCTTTAAGTTGGTGGTTGTTGCTTTTGATGATGGTGAGCTGTGATGTCCAGCGGTAGCACAGTGAAAATTCTTGTCTTATATCCCTGAGAAATTCCATGCTTCCCACAAGAGGAATATAGGCTTTATAATACGTGAAGGCTCTGTTTTGATTTCGTCTCTGAAAATAGATGTGATATGAATTGAAAAATGAGGTAGACTTTTAATTCTAGTTTAAGCTTTTCTAAATTAACATTATATTAATTTAAAAAGTTAATATAGTTAAAATGACAATTTTGTGCAAGGAATATCAGTTTTAGTAATGCTGTGGTGAATACTGTATCCGTTAAAAGTGATAAACACAAGCTTATAAAATGCAACATTATGTTTTTGGGTTTAAAATGCAACTGACAAATGATCTCAATATTGAGAAGTATACATTTAGTTTCTTGCCAGATACTCTATATTTTCTAATTTTTAAAAGTGATACTTTTAAAAAAAATTAGTGATGTAAATGTCCATCAAAAGATGACTGGATAAAAATGACATGGTATATATATGGTAGAATATTAATCGTACATAAAAAATGAAATTTTACCCTTTGCGACAACATGGATGGACCTAAAAGGTATTGTGCTAAGTGAAGTAAGTCAAACTGAGGAAGACAAATACCATATGATTTCAGTTATACGTGGAGTCTAAAGAAGAAAATAAACAAAACAGAAGCAGACATAGATACAAACAACAAACTTATGGATGCCAGAGGGGAACAGTGATTGTGGTATAGGTGAAAAAGATGAAGGGATTAAGAAGACAAGTTAGTAGTTACAAAAGAGTTACAGAGTTGTAAAGTATAGCATAGAGTCTATAGTTAATAATATTATAATAACTATGTATAGTGCCGAGTACTAGACTTATCGGGGGGATCATTTCGTAAGTTATATAAATGTCTAAGCGCTTTGCTGTATATCTGCAAATAATATAATATTGAATGTTAGCTGTAACTGAAAAGAAAATAAAGGTAAAATAAAAAGAGATTTTAAAATCTTGTAGAGATTAAAGAGTGTATATGTGTTTACGTGCATATATTATGTAATATCATTATAGAGTGAGTGTGTACACTTAGTCAGGTCAGACTGCCATAACAGCATATCACAGATTGGGTGTCTTAGACATCAGACACTTATTTTCTCAGAGTTCTAGAGACTGGAAGTCTGAGATCAGGGCACTTGCATGGTCATGTTCTTGTGAGGACTCTCTTCCGGGTTTACAGAACGATGCCTTCTCACTTGTCCTCACTTACAGGAAAGTGAGAGAAAGCAAGCAAGCTCTTCGGTATCTCTTCATGGAAGGGCAGTCATCTCCAAATAAGGGCCCCACTCTCCAGGTCCACCTAAACCTAATTCCCTGCTAAAGGCCCATCTCCAAATATTATTCCATGGAGGGTTAATGCTGCAATGTATGATTTTAGGGGGATACAATTCAGTCCATGGTGTGTGTGTGTGTATGTGTGTGTGTGTGTGTGCATGTGTGTGTGTGTGTGTGTTTAAGAAGTGAACGATTTACTGAAAAAATAATGAAATTAAAATTACTGTATTTTAGGATTGCTTCATAATTAGATATAAGTGATAGAAAGATTTAGAATGCTCTCCTGAAAATGAAGCAGAATTTTCTTTCAAGATTGTTTTATTTTTGTCTCCAAGTTGAAACATTAGTGTACTTTTATTGGTATGTTAGGACTCACAGGAGATAATTTCCTCACAATAACTTGCTTGATCTGGACATATCGTTAAAAGGCAGCCAGTCATTGTATTCCAGAGGTTTTCAACCATGGGTGGAAATGAAGAACTATATGAAAATTACAATACACTGTGAAACACAATAAGAGAAGCTCACAGTACTGAGAAAGCATGTTAGAGAAACATTTAACTATGTCTGAACATAATCAGCATAGTTTTTAACTGTACTTTAATGGAAAGTAGAGTTTAGCCACTCTGAAAACATGTGAAAGGATCCACCATGCTAAAGTCTCGTCATATACAGAAGTATAAATAAGGAATATTGGGAGAATGTATTGATTTCAGAAAATTTTAGCAATTTATTCTTCCTAGAGTTAAATGGAAATTATACAAAGTACCAATTGAGACTCAAGAGAAATGAAGATTTCATATAATAGACCACTTTATCATATTCTGGAATTTAGATTTCATTCCTCTGATAATTTCTAAAAACTACCTGAGCATTTTAAGTCAGAACAGGGCCTAAGATAGTGTAGGAGGAGGTAGATGATGCATCGGGGAACATTTACTACACTCAACCAATTAGTTTACTCCTTTTACAATATGTTGTCTTTATAATGTCTAAGTAGCAAATTAAGTTATATAATCTAAATATAGCAGAAAATCCTACATAATATATATGTAAGACATTGAGATGTAAACTATATTTAAAACAGTAAGAATTATGGTCAATCTCTTTTAAAGGCTATTTTATTCATTATGAATATTATTACCAAATCCCTTCCTTTTTCTGTTGAAATGGTAACCTATGGACTCCAATTCTTCGCTGTGGAAGATATAGTTTTCTCCTTTTTGAGAATTTCCTTGAATATTTTCATTTTGGTCTTCTCAAGAACCAAGATGGATGAAAACTCACTTGTGTTTCTCAACAACTTACCTAGGAGATACTCACAAAAAGTGTACTTACTATTTGAGGTGGGTCCAAAACTTCCTTACAGTTTCAGCCCAATAAAATTCCCGTCTTTGTTCTCCAATTCTTCTCACCTCATGTCTAGCCATTCCTTGGAAGCCTCAAGAGGGGAAAAAGATGGTGCAGAATACTTTCCCTTTAAAAAATTCAACCAATTGTGTAGTTTTTCTCTGAGCTTTCATATGGAGCTCATTTTCTTCTTAATAGAAATATGCCTCCAGTCTTCCCTATCATATTGCTCATTAAAATTTCTAGCGAATACATTGTGGCACTAAAGCCAAGGTCATAGACCTCATCAAGGTTTTGCTCTTTTTGCTTTCTTTTCTTTTCTTTCTTTCTTTCTTTCTTTCTTTCTTTCTTTCTTTCTTTCTTTCTTTCTTTCTTTCTTTCTTTCTTTCTTTCTTTCTTTCTTTTGTTCTTCCTTTTTTCTTTCTTTTGTCTTTATGTATTGCAACCTTTAAAAATAATTTTTCAATGAATAATTTATCATTTCTTACTTTCTCTGCATAGAACTACTAACTGCAAGTAGATAATATTAATAAAATTGTTATCTTAGAAAAGGAACAAGTAGCCAGTTATTTAGGTCTAAATTTAATAGCAGTCATTTGAGCACATGAGGAAGTACTTTTGACCTTCCAGAAGAACATTTGTAACAATTGCAAGTTGTGCCCTGACTGTTTCAGTTAATTTCATAGTCTAACACATAAAGGCAATTTGGTAATCTCATTGCATCCTGCAGTTCATCAAGAAAATCTTACAGTAAGAGTCAATAGAATTGCCATAATGGATTCAGTAGTACTAGGATAATGAACAGGATTGTTTTGTTTTCTAGAAGGCATCCAGACATTTAGATAATAAAAAAGTCATATTAAGTATTGGCAGAAGATACTACTTTCTGAATAAATGCGAATATCTGAATCTAAATGTGTATGTAGGCTGAAATTTGACCTAAAACATGGAATGAATATTCCAGAAAGTAACTCAGGCTGATGATTATCTTCTTCATCAATCATCTCTTTAACATTTATCGATTATCATGCTTTCAAAGATTTTTAGAGAAACCCATAGCAGAGAGTTCCTGGGCCTCCTCATTGGTTTCGTTTCCTCTTACTCTTGGGCATATAGTTAGACTACTTTTCCTAGCCTCACTTGCTAGATGGAGCCATTTGACTGAAGTCTGGCCCATAAAATACTGAACAATATGGTCTGCATCATTTCCTGCTCCTTTTCCCCTGTTAGATGTGTGAAATGGCAAAAAAACTGGGAAATTTTGGGAGCCATATGTGTACAACTGTAGAAATAATGATAGAAAAGGAACTTAGGCTTCTCATTCATAGCTTGGAGAATAGCTACCTAACTAGGAATGCCCTCACTGAAGTATTATATGAGCAAAAAATTTAGGGGCTTATCTACCATGTTAGCTAGTACCATTACAACTAACAAAGTTTGTCAACATTTTTTTTAGTATAAAACAACTAATGACATACTATATCAATCATTTTAGAAACTTTTGTCATTATATTGCAATATCTCCTAGTTTATCATTTTTAAAACAGCATTCTGCATTAATCCTTGATTTTTCTAAGATTCTTATCTCAGTGTCGACTAGTCTCTTTAAAAATAAAACTTACAGTTGGGTGGAATTCACCCCTTCATGTTTGGATAGCTGTAAAAGTTATAAAGTCAGTTCCTATGCTGAGATTATTATGACTTTATTCTATTACATTATTTTCCCCTCACTTTTCTCTGAGTCTTCATCACTTTCAGCATTCGCTTCTTCTTTTAAGTGGTATGACTGTGTAAGGGAGGAAAAATCATTGTCCCTAGACCATTCTGAGTTCTTAGCTGAGACTCTGTAATAAAACAAACAAACAAACAAACAAACAACATATTAACAAGAGGAAAACAAACACAAATTTATTAACATGCATACTTTATGTATACATGGGAGATACCTGTGAAAAATGAGCAACTCAAGAGGTGACTTTAGATTTCAGAATTAAATATTACCTTAATAGGGAAAGGAAAAGAGAATGTATAAGCCTTTTAGGAGAATAAATGGCTCTTTGGATAGATACATGGTTTCTTAGAAGAGTAGATGGGAGATCTGATAGTTTGTGACAAAGTTTGTCTGGATATCATGTCCACTTCTAATCTCTTGTCCAATGATAAGAATCAATCTTTGCTAGTTGATGAAGCTCTTAGGGAGAGGGGATCTATGACAATTGAGTTCCTTTTGGAGGATCTGTCTTTAGGTAGATAAGGGGAGTTCAGAGAAAACCTCTCCCCAAATTAGCTGTTTCTTAAGTGCCTAAAGCTCAAAGTAATCAATATACCAAAGTGGCATATTTTGGAGTGGCATGTTCTAAACTTCTACAGTTGGAATTTAGGATGGCATATTCTGCTACCCTTCAACTGAAATTGAGCTAAACTCTTTGATTAAGACAGATATGACAAATAATGCTTTCTTTTGTATTATTAGAAGGTATCTTGACAAGGATTGGCCTTAGTGGAAGAGAACTCTATGTAACTTGTAGTGTCTCTCATTGATATGGAAGAAAAGAGTAATAACAACCATATAGCTGCTGACCTGAGGAAAATGTTAATTGAATTTTCTCATAGTTTAAAATATACTAGAACATTTGGCACTCTTCTACCTTGTAATGATATTTAAATAATAGTATACTGTAACCTTCAAGGTTTTCTTATTCATTTTATGTCTGCACATAAATTAATATGTATTAAATCCATTCAATTTATTTATCTTCATTACTATGTATCTATAAGTATATTAATAATTATATCAATATATATTGATGTTCGATATTAATATTTTTTCAGTCTCCATCTTTACTTTCTCCAGACCTTTTTTTGTCAATGTTTATGAAATTTCTGAATTTAATTTATATATTTCACAATATTAATAGTACTATTGAATGTTAATCTCCTAATGTGCTATGTCAGGTCTCTCTTCTAACAATTAGACATCAAAATGAGATTTAACAAGCAAATATTTTGTTAGGTGATATTCCTGTGTGAGAGAAATGATAAAAAAGCAGGGTCAGCCTTCAAACCACATGCCTTCTGATCTCAAGTGAAAAAAAGGGCATGAACAATCCTAGCCTGCTGTGTCTTTTAAGTGACTACACTGTCATTTCTGTGAGCTTCTGCATGATGGGCAGAGAGTCCTCAATTCATAGTGAGATGGCACATAAGTTATGTGTCTCCCAGGAAAGGATCTGCCTAGCATTTCTGCTTTTCTCATTTGTTATCTGTAAGCAGCACTTAGGAAGCATGACCATTCTGTAAACACAGTGGTAGACTTCAGAGGACAGCCATAGGGACCTTGGTCAATGTGCTTCCTATAGTTGGAGATCTGTGAGGCACAATCTCATTGCTACCATATGTCCATATCCGATGAGAGGTTTTCAGTCAATTACCCATTTAGGTCTTTTGGAAATAGTTGTACCATCATCATCAGAAAATACATTTTATGTATCTTTCATTTAATCCAAACAGAAACATCTAATTTTCAACAGTAACTCAAACACATAATATTACTTTAGAATAAAGGGACTCTTGCGGGTCAAGTTGGCATTTGGAAGACTGACATACGTCCTCCATCTCAGGATGATGGACTAAGACTTACACACACTGGAATTCACTTGTCATCTGTTTTACAGGTAAATATCATGGAATGGTCAATACATCTGGAATAGATCATAGAGTCTAAATGTGAATGTTGATTTTGAATAGGAAATGCAATATCTCACAAATTTTTCCAAAAATTTTATTAAAGACAGTTGTTTACAACTTCTCTAAACAAATGTGCTAGCAATATAGTCATACCTTTAGTATTTATTTAAAATGGAAAGTATCAACATTTGATTATTAAACTATCATAGTTTGCATGGTTTAATGCCACACTTATGTTCATTTTTAAGGATTCATATATTTTAAAATGCACTTTTTGTATAAAAACAAATTCAATAGTTTTATTTTTATATATAGAAAAGAGGCCAATGGACCGAACATAATTTTATTAATCTCTTGAATAAGTATTTTGCTAACTTTTAGAAAACATATTGAGTCATTTTCAATTTCTAGTATTACACAAACTTAATATATCAAATCTCAAATAAAAATACTATATTTATAAGTATCTTAACATTTTTAAAAACTTTATAACCCCTGAGTGAAGAAAGTAATCTTATCAGTTCCCCATTAAAGTAAAAAGTTCACCTTTTGCCAATTAATGTGAATGGTTCTTGTAACAAATAAAAAAGCAAAAACTTTATACAGTTTATATTTAAAAATAAGTTTTTTGAGTCACTTTCTTTTGAAGAATAAAAATAGAGTTGATTTTATAAAGAACTGTAAGTGACTTAGAGTCTACCTCCTGATATTCAAAAACTGAGAAAAAAGCACAAATTCAAATCCAGACATTCATGTTTGTAGACTATGAAGAATGAAAACAACTTTATAACAAGGCCACAGAAATGGTGTTTGAGTTCTAGTTAACTTCTCATTATTCAAGAAATTTAAAATTACCCTATACACTGAGGAACAATGTCATCATTCTTATATAACACACACAAGTTTGGACCGAGGGATTTTTAATGAGTAAGGACAATATTTCAGGGAGAACTATTGGTCTTGCTTTAAAGATTGAAAAAAGCTTTCTGTAAACTATTAGTGCAATATAAAATAAATCTGCACACAGAGAACATTGCTAAGATTGATGTTTATTTTAATTTAGATTTATTGTCCAATATGAGAAATGACTATATGTGAAGATCAACTTTTCTGCATTTTTAGGGCACTACAAAAATCTTGCTATGGAGATCGGTAATTTTGCCTCTTTAACTATTGAAAGAGTGATGTTTTACAAATGATATTCTTGGGTGTGGTCTCATGAACCTACTAAATCAGAATCTTTAAGTATGATCCAAAAAAATCTGAAAAATTTGATAAGTTCTACATTCTTAATGACAGATGTACTTTTCTGGACTTGAGGAATTGTGTATATCTCCGGGGCTTCCATTTTTCTGTCCTCGAGATGAAGAAACTTCATGTCTCTTCATAGAAGCAAAACTCTTAACAACAGTAAGGACAGTTTGGGAAGGTTGTAAAAAAAGCAGTGTCTAAGCATTTGATCCTTTCTTAATTTTCTTACCTACAATCCATCTTAAGAATTCTGGAAGAGCTGGTATCTCTTTTTTTGCTCTCTGTCTGTTGGAAACAGTTTTTCTCAGTTGAATATGTAAAATTAAATCACCCTGATGAAATTACTCCAAGGTCACAAATAATAGGAGTTCTAGTTGGTGTTTTTATTTTCTATTTTCATTAAGTTACCTCATAGTAGATAAAGAAACCGTTTCTTAATTGATACTGATTTGCGAATATTGAATGCTAACATGCTCTCAGTAGAAGAAAAGTAATAGAGCTCGATCGAATCCCAGTGTAGTTTTATAGCATCTATTTACAAACACTTTTATATACTAAACCACATGGCATTTAAAAGAATTATGTTTTGCATATAACATTTACTTTTATTTTTACTACATGAACCCAACAATAAAGCAGATTTTATATGTAGAATAATTGTGTCATCTATATGTAAAATGTCAAATCTGGGTCTTACACTTGAAAATTGCAAATTCTGTTATTTTAGTACAGCCATTATTCAGAGGACAAAGATGATAAGAAGTATGTAATTGAGAGAGACTTATCGTACTCTATATTTTCAAAAAATAATAATCAATTTGAAATGTTAAACAGATACCTATGAATTAATTTATTCACCTGTAATAAAATTATGTGGTAGTATTGTGCCTATAAATTCTGTAGTGGTTACGTTGCCAGGATTGTACTTTATCTGCAAAGATTTACTTCTAAACAAGGGATTTGGAGTCATTTTGATCAATTTTCTTCATCCTAAAATGCAGCTGTTTATATTAAATCTTTGCAATGTTATGTGATTCAGCAATAAAAAGTATCAAGCCATAGATAGTATATGGGAAGCTAAAGTATCTATTGTTAAGGAAAGAAGCCAGTCCACAAATATTACCTCCTTACTATATGTTTTAAACTATTTACATTCTAGAAAAGGCAAAAGTATACAGACAGGAAAATGATCAGTGGTGGCAGATTCAGGGGATGGAAAAGATGAATAGATTAAAACAGGAGATTTTATTTGGTCTCCAAAACTGCCCTCTCTGTATGATTTGGTAATGGTGGACACATGACATTATATATGCGTCTAAACTCTGTAGCACATACAACACAAAATATGAAGACTCGTGTAACCTGCGGACTTTAGTTAATGTATCAATAATCGTTCATCAATTGCACCAAATGGACCAGACCACATTAATGCAAGACATGAATAATAAGGGAAACTGGAGGTGGGCGAAGCACATGAAATCCAATACTTTGCACAATTTTTCTTGAAACCTAAAACTACTCTAAGCGACAGAGTTCATTAATCTTTTATTTTTAATGCAGCTGTTTTATATGTGAAATTTAGGGGTGGTGAGGACAGTGCAAACAGTCAGATAATGAAGTAATAAAATTTAAATTTGACATCTATTAAAACTTAGGGGTTTAATTGAATTATTATCTAGTCTCTGTTTAAGTATTAATTTAGGTAATTTTAAATTTCAATCAAACTTTGTGGGATTTGTGTAAGATGGCCAATAACACCCAAAGTGTTGCTCTTGGGGGAAAAATAGCAGCTAGCGCTGCCATCAGGAATATGTCAGGAACATAGGCATCTAACCCAACTCAGATAAAGCTTTGAAAGAGCTTCTGGAGAAAGCCTTTCTGGAGGACATTTTTAAAATATGAAACCATCTGTCTCTCCAATAATGTTCTAGCTCCCTATCTGCTAAAGACATAACCATTTGCTCAAGCATGATGTTAGTGGTCTTTTTCTGGACAGTGGGAATCCAGTCGATCTCTTGACTCTTAAACTTCATCACTATAGCTGTATAGTTCCAGTATTTGTTTCAAGTGCCACTTTTATTGTAAAAGTTTTTCTCTTTTTTCGGCAGCAGTAGCTTTTAAATGTAGAATTCTTGTATTTCAGACACTCAGCAGCTACTGGTTTTAAAATAGGTGTTAAAAAGTCATTTGGAAGAAGATTAATGATGCACTGTTTATTATAAAATAATGAATTACAATGGCATGAATTAACATCAAGAGAAAGATTTTTAAAAAGCCTTTTAAGAAATCCTTTTTTTGGCCATACTTCTATGCTTCTGAAATTAATCATTAGATTTAAATTGCACTCAACAGAAAGAAAAGAGGAAATGGCAAATCAAATTATATCACAGTCAAAATGGTAGAACTGGAAAATATCTTTCAGATAGTTCACTCGAAGACGTAAATAGTTAGTCAGCTCATAGATCAAGTCCATAGATTAAACCAAGTCAGAAGAAGCTTTAAAAATCTTCTTCCGTTGCTTGCCAAATGTGAAAGTTTATGGAATTCACATAAAATTTTGAATTTAATTTGCCCTTTATTATTTTAAAGCCTTATTTATCTGGACATGCATTATTGCATAAGAGTTAAATAGAACATGTGGGGACCAATTCTTTACTTCTACCACTTTCCCTATGAATTTATGTTCAGTTCATTCTATTCAGTTTTGTTATCTTTCTAGCCTCTCTGCCATCGGATTTTATGGACCTTGACTTCTTTTTGCTTCATTTTGTATTTAAATTATATGTGACTCCAAAGGGAATGTGTAATTTGCCCGAATCATGTCACTGGTACTTTCCAGGTCAGAAAACAAAATAAAATGGGTCTTGCCTGGCAACAAATAGAACAGAATCACAATCTTATAATCTAATGTTCATTATTACAGAGGCTCATTCAATTGTAGCCTGGAGAAAATTGCATTTTTATGGTATGTTTTGATTCTGGTAGAAAGAACTCGATTGGAACAATTAAGACAAAGGTTAATGAGGAGATACTTTGTCTAGAAGTAAATCTATTTTAAATATTTATTAACAAATAAAATTTGAAATGCTTTTAGTGGTATGAATTGGATGTAAATTCTTTCTTAAATTAGGCCAGTTAATTTGTCCGGTATTAATCATTTCTATCCTTATTGTAGAAAAATACAATAAGTTTGAAATAAAAGATGGTATTTTTTTTATGTCAAAGCTGAAAGTTCATTAGCTGCAGACTTTATAGTTCTGTATTTTATAAGGATCAGGCAACTAATTATGGAAAGCACAAAATCTAGCTCTTACCTCATGTGGTTATAAGACAGACAAGTAAACAATTGAAGCGATGTCTACTTCTACAAAAAAGACATTTAGTTTATGACTAGTATATATTTTCTTGCATCAAAGTTAAGTTGTATGCAATTTGATCTGTCACAAGTTAGCAATTCATTGCTCTTATTGTTGAAGCCATGTGTATTAGGTATCTATTGCAGCATAACAATATTAATACAAACTTAATAAGTTAAAAAATACACGTCTCATCTTGAATTTCTGTAGGTTAGAAATTAGTCAACTGTTTTCTCTGTTTCAGTCTCATATAGGTTTGAAATGAGGTATTGGCCACTGCGAGGGTTTCATCTGAAGCTTGACTGGAGAAGGGTGCATTTCCAAACTCATGCGGATTTTGGTAGGATTCAGATACTTGTGGGACATTGGACTGAGGGCCTCGGTTCCTCGCTGACGTCACCTTCAATATCCTGTCACGTGGATGATTCCATGTATTCACTTGATTAAATCCAGCAAAGGAAATAGAGTCTTCTAGTGATTACATAATCACTGAGGTGACATCCCATCTACTGTGCCAGTTTCTTTTGGTTAGAAACAAGTCTCTCTCTGGCTCTCATGCAAGAGGAGAGGATAGAAAGACCAGTAAGGGGAGATAATCAAGGTCTTTTTTAGAGATTATTGTGTTTCCATAGCTCTCTCATTTTAACCCTTTTCAGGTTTTCTCTTTCATAATCGACATGGTCAACCTCGAAGCAATGCGACCAACAGCATTGTCTTCATGGAAGCAATGCGACCAACAGCATATTGTCTTCATGTCTCTTTATAATCTAAAATGTCATATACTGGATCTATTCATAAGCAAAGCAGTCCATCACAACCAACGTTAGTGACACTTTTGTAAATGCCTTCCTTTTTATGGTAGCCTACCCTTACTTTTTGTTCGAAGTTAACAAAGTTATGCTTTGTTCAGTGCACTGACACTATGACAATGACTAAGTAAATTGTTTATAGAATATAATTTTGTCACCTCAGATATCTTACTTAAAAGAAGTGTCTGAACATGTTTTTCATGAAGTAGTCAGGACACTTCTATTGGAAGTGATAGAAATCTTAGATGAAGAAGAAATAAAAGAGAATTTATTTATTTTTTCATAAAGGACATGATAAGTTTACCAAGCTCTAAGTACGGCAGGATTTAAAATGTTAGGCTAAGTGTATGAGATCTATTTTCAACCCTAAGTTATTTCATTTATGTTGGTACCATTATCAATAAGAAGCTACTTAAAGAGTACAAACATCAAAATTCTAGCCAAAAACAAAAACAAAAACAAAAACAAAAAACAACCAAAACCCAAGAAACCAAAATAAATATGTTTTTTTATTCCCTAATAATTAACAGTAAAAATTCTGGGTCTGATTTTCATTGGTTTTGTAAGAGACATTTATCACACATGAACACTGAGCACAGAGGATAAATAAAGTGTCTTCATTGACCAGAGATAGGTAATCTGTCTATCCATATCACCTAGATATTAGGTCAGTCCTACACAAACCAGTTAGACTGAGAATGGAGTAGGTATGATTATCCAAGCAATATCTAAATACTGTTAACAAAGAAGGCAGAAAAGATACAGGAGAGTAAATTAACATGAGATATATTTGTTGACCCTAAAATCAATATGTAGACCGCCATCAGGTGCTGGAACATCCATAAATAAGATAGATTGCTTCACACTTAGTCAATCAATATATAGATTATAGTGCCAAAGAACATAGCAATTTGAACAAGATGTTTATGAAAGTTAATTTTCCTGACTATATATGTGTCTGAGTTTTTTTTAAATAAAAAGTTTCAATGTACGTATGATATATTTGCCCAGTGCAATCAAGATTAGAAGAACTGAGCAAATGAAGATAAAAATGTAGGGTAGTATTAAAATAGTAAGTATTAAAAAATAAACAGACCATGTGAAAGACATAATAGCATTAATCTTATCAGTTTGGGAAAAGAAGCTAAAAGTTATTAGAAATCGGATTGCTTACATAGATCGACTAGAATACAAAAAGGCAGAAAGACTGTTAAAATTTTGTATTCAGTAATCTACATCTATTGAAGCTGGATAATATAAATACCAGTGAATTATAAAAGTGAGATTAATTGCATAGATTTTGAAAATAAAGTTACGATAGTCACTGACACACCTTATATAAGGAAATTGAGATTTTGAAATTGAATCAATGTGTTTTGAAAATGTATTTTTGAAATTAGTAAATATCATTTGGGAAAAGAAGCTAAAAGTTATTAGAAATCAGATTGGTTAGAGAGATCGACTAGAATACAAAAAGGCTGAGAGACTTTGTTAAAATTTTGTATTCAGTAATCTTCTAAATCTATTGAAGCTGGATAATATAAATACCAGTGAATTATAAAAGTGAGATTAATTGCATAGATTTTGAAAATAAAGTTACGATAGTCACTGACACACCTTATATAAGGAAATTGAGATTTTGAAATTGAATCAATGTGTTTTGAAAATGTATTTTTGAAATTAGTAAATATCATGGTACTGGGTACATATTGTGGCTATAGTTAAACAAGTGAATTCAAATAAATTTGAATTCTGAGATTCTATCTATTCAAATACTTTGAGTACAGTTACAGCTTTACAGTAAAGCTCCAGTAAGGACCAGAAAGAAACATTTGAAAGCCATTTGCTTAACTACGATAACATCAGCAACATAACAGCAACATTTTACTTTAACAAGGTTGAGGTATCAAATTGTATCCCTCTATTACTTTCAATCCAGAAGGTGCTTTAGAGACAAGTGAAAATAAGTTTGTATGGTATTTGGCAGATATTAAAGTAGCAAAGCAGTGTGTAACTTTTGAAATTAAAAACAATGTAGGTGACAAAATATTCTGGAACACAGGTTTTTAGGGCTGGAGTCTTAATGCAGTACTTCCTAAAAAATTCAAAAGATAATGTTATTCAATAAGCCCACACATAAACTAACACATTTTATTATGAAATTCATGACTCCATCATGGCAAAGTGGACAATAAAAAATTACCAATTTTCTCTAAACTTGTAGACTTCCTCCAGTCAGTGAACTTGCAACCAGAGGGACTAGGGTTGGTATAATTTCTGCTGCGGCCATCAATCAGAGTATTGTGTACTCCATTGTTTCAATAAATGAAGAGGATGAGTAGATGGTTACTCAGTTGTATTTTCACCATAAACCAGTCAACTTGGATTTGAAATTAATTTCAGGATGAATTATTGTTTACTCTATATTTCTAATAAAAACTTGTCCAACATAAATGAATTGGTAACTATATGCTGAATCTGATTAAAAATTCAACTATAGTAACAAAAGTGATTCCCCAGGAAATACTAAATATTAAATTCTGGAAGCCTTCTCCTCCACTCATAGGGATATTTTCATGACATTTCTTCAAAATTAATGCATCCTACTTTCAGCTTTTAGTCATAATTATTGCCTTATAGGAATTTCTTCCCACTGTTCTGTACTATCCAATACCTGTATTCCATGTTCTACCTTAGATAAACCCAAATAAACTTCAAAATCATAAATAATTGTGATTGCCCTAAGATAAAAGCATAAATAATTATGATTGCCCCATGATAAAAGACATTTATAGTGTATCATATTTCCTCAAGCAGTTCAATTAGACATACAATTAGTAATTGTAAGTAGGTGAATCATTTAAGTTTTGTCTACCCATCATGGTTCACTGAGAGTAGAATTGTTTGTGAGCCTGTAGAAATAAATCCAGAGCTAACACCTTCTCCACAATTCTTTGTTTCACCTACCGTTTACAGCTTAGTTGTCCTCTGTTTCTTCCTTGTAATAAGCTGGATGCCCTGGCATGATATGTGTAGTCAGAAAATAGTTAATAGATATTTAATAAAATATTAAATATGTAATAAATGAATGAATGTTAATTCTGTTAAAACAGTTTGCAAAGAAATTATAAAGGCCTTTTTCTAGCACTTCAACAGCCAAACATTACAAGAAATTACTGCCCCTCAAGCAATTGCTCAACATCATAATTTTCTTATTGCTTTCTTCTTTGTTTTTACTGTAATGCTGTGCCTCCTCTCTAAATATTGCTAAACTCCCTTCTTCCTCAGACTTCCGACATCTGACTGAAGTTTTGATTTTTCAATCTGTTCTGTTTC
>NW_006432456.1:17727-19012 GCF_000325575.1 Pteropus alecto | reverse complement strand
CTCCCATTGTTAAAGATGGCCCAACAAACATTTGTTTTACAGCTTATGATTTTCTATCTCCATGTGAATTGCTGTCCTACCCTTTGAAGTCCAAAACCACAACCTCTAACTTCTTTTTAGCTCCAGATATCCTGTAGGACTTAACTGCATAATCTGTCATCCGGTCTCACATTCTTATGGAACTCTTGTATTTGCATGCATAATAAATTTGGTCGTTTTTGTCCTGTTTATTTCTCATATTAATTTGAGTTTTAGTTCTTCCAGAAGACCTTAGAAGGTAGAAGGAAAATTAATTTTTCCACCCTGCTGTGCATTCTCTGAGGTTTTTTATCAATAAAATGTGGTCGTTATTTATTGCTTTATTGAACGTTACCTTTCTTACATTTATTATTTATATACAAAAATCATACTGTACTTACTATTAGTGTCTGTTTATATGACTTTAGCTAAAATTTCTGAAATTCTGACTTGTACTAATAGAATCATAATTTTACACTTCTCAGTGATTATGACTTGCATTCCTGATGCATCAACTGTGGGCAGTAAGACTCTGTATCAGCCCCTGTCATACAATCTATCTCCTAGGGCCCTTTGGCCCTCCACCAACATTCTCATCGAATCCTTGACTAACATTTGCCTTTGAACCACTTACGAGGCTTTGCCTTGCAGAATCAGAGTGTCCTGCATCGTTCCTTACGAATTCAGGATTGTTTCAGGGAGGTATCAGAGCCGAGTTACAGAGAAAGAAAAATACCCTGACAGGACAGATATATCCAACTGTTGGCAGCTGCCTGGGTCACAGGTGCCATATTTTTACCCAATTCCCAGGAGATGGGTGCCTGCCTAGCACCCTTTGTCTGCAACGAGAATGTTCATTCCTCCACAGCGCTGCCTTATTTGGTCAACTCTTGAGAAATGGAGCATCGAGTCAGTATCGCAGCTTACTTTTTGTGTCTCCATTGTGGGCTACCCGATTCCGAAAATATGAGGCTGTAACACCTCTGGCCTTTGAGAAGCCGCCTTCTCACTGAGAGTCGAACACGTCCCTTTCAAGTTCATCTCCTATTCCAATCAGGGGATACACGTGATCCACACGTTCCCATGAAATGGTCATGCACCCAGTCTGCCAGTCATTTTCAACTTCCTCTCACCTTACACCAATGTCCTTGACTACCATCTCTGTGACTCAACTGAAAACTATCCTGTCAAGTCCACACAGTGATCCAGGTTGTCCACGGTTCTGTTGGCACCAGAAGCCTAACTCAGCGTTGCCCCCCCCCCCCCA
>NW_006432456.1:8009-17313 GCF_000325575.1 Pteropus alecto | reverse complement strand
GGGGCAGAGTTTGGAGTCCCAGGAAAACACAGCACTGAAATTCCCAGGGCTGTTTGGCGACCACTCTTTTTTCGGACTAAGCACTAGCAGCTGCATGTGCTACTCGGCTGAAGGAGTCAGCCTGTGGAATTCGGGCCCATGGATTGCAGTGCAGATACGGTTTGAGAGGAGAAAGAGTTCAGTGCAAGGCAGGTGAGGGTGGCCTCCTGATAGGCCAGCAGCTAACAGACGGCCTTCTAGCAGGTTCCAGGCAGAAGTCCTGAACCTTGGCTCTCATGCAGTCTCCAGGATCTCTGGGGCCAGTGGAGAGTGCACACACTGTTTCTCCGGTCTGGTCTAGCCTGAAGCTGGGAAAGAGGTGGTGCTACTCAGTAGTGGCGGGCCACAGCCCCGTGTGGTATTGTTGGAGTGTCAGCTGTAGGCAGGAATACTGAGCACTCATATGAAGTTCAGGACACACAATTGTAAACTTGGCTGTTGAATTCAGCCCTTTTCTCATCACTCTATCATAGTTGTTATCACTGGCTTACTGGCTTTAATGCCAACAGCGATGAAGAAACCAATTCTCAGGGAAGGCTAACATCAAGAGCTGCCCGGTGCTCTCTTACAAGCTGGGGGCCAGGCCTGCAAAGGTTCCCGCACTGAGGGTCTGGGAGTCACTACATTGCCCCTTTCTGGACAATGAGCTGCTGGCAAGACACCGGAGAAACGGAGGGGTAGCCGGCCACTTGGGTTCCCGTCCCTTCCCTGTCCTGACTATCCGGTTCAACAACATACATGCTTTTGCTCGATGCCTCTGGGCTGACAAATATGGGACCAGAAGCCACTCTTTCAGCTGGGCACCTTCCTATCTGAATGTTTTTCTTTCTCCCTGGCCTTGTCTTCTCTTGGCTCTTCTGCAATCTTGAAGCAACCAGTCCCAGGGCAGGCAAAAGTCCAGAGGGGAGCTGTGGCCAGGCAGGGGCCAGTCGACCTCAACTGAGCCTCTCTGGGCCCCTGGACTGGTTCAGGTGAGTTGCCCAATTAACGCTCCTAGGAGGAAAGATTAGCTCTCAATAAGTCACAGCTGTTGTGCATGTACTTGAAGCCGGCCACGCAGTGGGGTCTCCTCTTCCCTAACCTTTACTGTATCTAGCCATCACCATCATCCCTGTTCTTTTTGCTGACTCCGTCATTCCATTGGCCTTCTACTATCAGCTTGCACCTTCATTCCTCGTCCCATTCCAACTCAAGGAAATTTTCCAGCAGCCACGTCCCTTTTCCTTCAGGATTCTTTAACTTTTGTGGGCAATTTGACATTCCTGCATACACCTATTCTCCTATCTTCATCCCCCCGACAGCCACTCCTACGTTCCCCACCCCACCTGTTTCACAGCCCATTTTTGTTCGGTTTTCTACAATCCTCATTCTTACCCTCGCCACTCTGGCCCCACACAAAAGGGCTGTGGGATGCAAGAAAGCACCCAGTTTCTGGGTACAGGCCCGTCTTCAGGCTCACTGCCTAGCCAGGTGGGGCAACAAGGGACAGGATTCTGGGGACATGGAGTTTGGTGTTGTCTCATTCAGTCTGGCTTGTGGCTCAAAAAGCAAGACCACATGTTCTTGCCCAAGCTTTCCTGCCAGGCACACTCTCTTTCATCTTTTAGTAAGGCATGTCAGAGGGTTGAGGAGAGTATAGAAGTCCCAGACCTGCAAGGGCCCTGAAGTGAAAAACTAGGTGTCTTCAAGGGCCTGGCTGGGATGCTGGCATGACTTTGGGTGTCCTTCTGTGTCTGGGTCAAACGGAAACAGCCAAGGCCAGTCTCATTGGCCTTTTCTGCTTTGGAGTTTGTGGAGCAATGCCACGTCCTGGAATATCACAGGAATAGAGTTCATATAAGCGCCATGCAGCTGTGTTAAGTACCAGTATGTGTGTGTGTGTGTGTGTGTGTGTGTGTGTTAGTGTGTGTGTGTGTGTGTGTGTGTGTGTGTGAGAGAGAGAGAGAGAGAGAGAGAGATGTGGCTGTGTGGATATCCAGGAAGGTGGCATAGGGTGAAGGTCAGCATGTGTGCCTTTGTGAAAAGTTCTTGGGACTCTGAGATTGTTTTCAGATATTTAATGATATGGCTTTTGGTGTCTTTGCTAAAGTGTAAGTGCAAATCAGTATGTGAGCATAAAGCGTCCTTTGTATCAGTGTCCAGATGAACGTGGGAGTGTTTCATATATTTTTCCCCAGAGAGGCCTCTAAACATTGGGTAGGCCTGCTGTGAAGGAAGTGTGTAAAAAGTGACGGGAATCCTCTCAGCCCTAATGTGAGTGTTTGCTGGGTGGCAGACGATAGCCGGACACTTTGCGGAGAAGACATTAGGGGGTTTGTAACTATCAGATTATGACATCATGGACCTGAAACTGATATAAACTTGGATTCCGCCCATGCTTATCAAGGATCTAAATTTCAAAAAGTCCAAGAACTGAATCAAAGAAATCCGCTCAAATGGACTGCTGCCCACAGCACAGCCCAGAAACATTCTATGGGAGCTTCATGTAATGCATGCAAGTGGTCACCGGGAGGCGCACAGCCTGCCCATGAGTGCTTGCCTTCCCAAGTTTAAGGGAAGAATCCACCTCAGAACTAGGTCTTCCTGTTGCCAACGGGTGAGAACCCAGAATGGCCTTTGTGGTTCAAGAAGGCCTGTCTACCTGAGGCCAAAGCTTGGCCGAGGGCTCCGATGTCTGAGGAAGGGGACTGGTAGTGGCTTGTCTCACGTGCTTTTCTACATAGTAAGTACAGAAGATTTCCTTTGCTCCCAGGAGACTTCAGGCTTCACCGTAGCCTTTTCCTGTAACATTTTGGTGAATTTCAGGTGTTTGTGGGGACACGGTTGTCCGAGATAAGCTGCCTTTCTAGTGGCTGGCCTTGAAATTCAAGCAGTTCCTATCAGTCAGCTGTGTTCGGGAGGACTCTTCATCACCCATCACAATTGATTGCCTGGGCCCCTTTCGCCCTCACCCACTTTCATTCTCACCTCATACTTGACTAGCATTTGCCACTTTTAAGGCTTGCCTCATAGAATCAGAGCATCCTGGATTGTTCCTTATGGATTCGGGATTGCTTCAGGAAGAAATCATAGCAGTGTTTTAGACAGAGGCAAAAACCCTGACAGGTCAGGAAAATCCAACTTCAGCAACTGCCTGGGTCCTTTGAGCCATCAGTTCACCAGACTTCTAGGAGACAGTGGCCTCCCCAGTACCCTTTGTCCTTGATGAGAACATTCATTTTTCCACAAAACTTTTTTTGTGAAAAAAGTATCGAGTCAGCATCACGGCATTCTTTTCATGTAACCATTCCTGGCGACCTGATCCAGAAAGTATTACACTCTAACACCTCTGGCCTTTGAGAAGTGGACTATTCACAGAGAGTCAAAACCATCTGTTTTGAGTTCAATTCCTCTTCAAATCAGGGGATTCACGTGTTTGACATGTTCCCATGAAATGGTCATACACAAGATCTGCCAGATATTTTTCAACTTATTTTCACCTTACACCAATGTCCTGTGGTACCATTTTTGTGACTCAACTGAAAACCATCCAGTCAAATCCACACAGTGATCCAATTTGTCCACAGTTCTGTGGTAAACAGCAAGCCCGGTTGGGAGCTGGCACCCCAAACCCTGCTGCGGTATGTCATTTTGACCTAATGACACCTAGCTGAAATGCATGGCTTCAGTAAATTAGGAAAATTTCAGTTGTGCTAACACATGTGCCAACACCCATTTAGGACGATGCCTGTTCAACAACAGCTGCCAGGTTGTTGACCTTCACCCTTGCACTGACCCTCTTTACACGTTGTTCTCTTCCTGCCACCCTGAGGTTCTCGTCTGTTGTTGGAGCCTCTAAATTCTTTTTTGTTAATTTTGCTTCTGTACGTCTTACCCTCTGTTCCAGGTCCACATGGGAGTGACAGCAGATGGGCCCTGTTACTGTCAGCAACATATTTCCCTTTCCTTGGTGGGCTGGGGGACAGTTCAAAAAGGCAAGGTCAGAGCATGTTTATGCAAGGTAATCAATGGTAAGTGGCAGAGGCTCGTGTTCCAGGAAAATGCAGCCCCGAAATCCCAGGGCTGTTCGGTAACCACCCATCTTTTCATTAAGTTCAGGTGGCTACACAAGCCGCTAGGCCAAAGGAGTCAGCCTGTGATATCTGGGCAAACAGATGGATGATGCAGACACAACTTGAATGGAGAAAGAGTTCAATGCAAGGCAGGAGAGGCCGGCCTCCCAATAAGCCGGCTACTAACTGCTGGCCCTCAGGCAAGTGGCAAGGCAGAAGGCCTAAGCCTTGGCTCTTATGCGGTCTCCAAGAATACTGCGGCCATTGGAGAGGGTACACCGTGTATCTCTCATCTGCCCAGGGCTGAGGCAGGGGAGGAAGTGGTGTGACTCAGTAGCATGGGGCCTCAACACAGTGTATTATTGATGGAGCATCAGTGTATGAAGGAATACTGAGCACTCATTTGAGATTCAGGACACACAAATGCAACCTTTGCTGATGACTGAAGCCCTCTGCTCATGCCTCAGGCACGGCTGTTATCACCGGTTCTCACCTTCAATGCCAGCATGGATGAAGAAACCAAATTTCAGGGAAGGCTGAGACCGAGAGCTGGCCAGCTGTTCTCTTTCACCCTGGAGGCCAGGCCCAGCAATGACCCGGGAGGGTTGGGAGTCACTGCCGTGTCCCCACCTGGATAATCAGCACCTGGCCAGACAGCCGGGAACCTACGGGGTAGCTGGTCATTTGGGTTCCAGTTCCTTCCCTGCCCACTGTCCAGTTCACCAATATTCATGTTTTCACTCCAAGTCTCTGGGTTGACAAACAATGAACTAGGAGCCACTCTTTGAGCCCAGCATCTTCGCCTCTGGAGGTTTTTCTTTCTCTCTGGCCATTTCTTTGCTTGGTTCTTGTGCAATGTCAAAACTACCAGGCCCAAGGCAGGCAAAAACCCAGAGGGGAGTTCTGGGTGGCCATGTGCCCTTTGATATCAATTCAGCATCTCTGGGACCCTGGATTGGCACAGGTGATTTACCAAATTACACTCGTTGGCAGGCCGGCTAGCTATCAATAATAACAGCTGTTGTCCATGAAGTTGAATCCAGCCACGTCGTGGACCCTGTCCTCCACCAGCTGTTTGCTGTGTCAAAGTCCAAAATATATAAAGGACTCATGCAATGCAACAACAACAGCAACAGCACAATACAATTTAAAAAATTGTAAAAGATGTGCATAGATACTTCTCCAAAGAGGAAATAGTGATGGCCAAGAGACATATGAAAATATGCTCAGTGTCACTAATCATCAGAGAAATGCAAATTATAACCACAATGTGATATAACCTCACACCTGTCAGAAAGACTGTGATCGATAAATCAAAGAACAAGTGTTGGTGAGGTTGCAGAGAAAATGGAACCCTCATACATAGCTGGTATGATTAAAATGTTATAGCCGCTATGGAAAACTGTCTGGAGGTTTCTCTAAAAATAAAAAATGGATATACCTTTTGACCCAGTATTTGTACTTCTGGGTATTTATCCAAGAAAGGCAAAACGATCATTTGGAAAGATCTATGGAACCCAAGATTCATGTTGCCACAATTCACGATAGCAAAGATATGGAGGCAAACTAAATTCCTGTCAACAAATGATTGGACAAAGAATTATGGTTCATATATATGATGGAATATTACTCGGCCATTAAAAAAACGACCTCCTCCCATGTGCAATGACATGGATGGACCTGGAGGTTATTATGCTGAATGAAATAAGTCAGAGAAAGATAAATATCACATTATTTCACTTTGATGCAGAATCTAAGGAACAAAAAGAACAAAATAATCAAAAACTGACTCACAAATATAGAATACTTCTTGGTGACGAGCAGAGAGGATTGGAGGTTGAGGAGGCTGCAAGAATAGGGTGAAAGATTAAATAAGTACAAATTAGTAGTTGATAGATGGTCACTGGGATGGGGAGCACAATATAGGGAATTAGTTAGCATTAATATATTGGCCAAGAAAAGCAGAGCTGAGGAGGAGCAATTAGGGGAATCATCTTATAAATTATATAAAAAACCAATGTACTGTATTCTTGAAAATGATAAAATAAAATAAATAATAAAATAAAACCATTTGTTAATTGAATGATACAGCAGATAAGACAGAGAAAATCAAATTTACATAAAAATGAAAAACAAAAATGTATTTTTACTGACTTGTTGATTTTTTTTTAATTATATTTAAAAGGACTTCAAGAATTTTTTACCCACTCCTCAGATATGTTAATTCATAGAAGATTGCCTCATTTAATTTTATGGTTTGCTATGATATAGTGTGATCAGAACCCAAAACTCCAATTTACCCTATGATAGAAAAAATCAAATTTACATGAAACAAAAAAAGAAAAAAGTAATTTTACTGATTTGTTGATTTTTTTTAAATTAAAAAGGACTTCAAGATTTTTTTACTCAATTCTCAGATATGTTAATTCTTAAAAGATAGCATCATTTAAATTTTATGGTTTGCTATGGTATAGTGTGATCAGGATGCAAAACCCTAATTTATACTTTTTAAAAATATTCTTTTTAAAACTGTTCTCTGGATAAATTGATGCTGGTTCTGTCTGAAGGCTGTAACTTCTCCGAGCTGTGCTGTTAGCGTTTGTTTCTCAGAACCTCACACTTGTGTTTGCAGAGATTATGTTTTTCTTAAATTTGTTACAGCTTTCTGAAAGGGAAATCCAAGCTATCGATAATTATTTACAAGGAAAATATGTGCAAAATATTCAAAATAGAGTGTTAAGATGCCATTTGTTTTAAACATATAAATATATCTCATAAATACTAATCAATTGGAACCATTTTGTTATTAGAGAACTACGTCAATTTATGGAAATTGAAGTGGTTATACTAATTATTTCCCAATGAGATAAGATTTTAGTAAAGAAATAGTATTTCAAAGATAGAATTTGCTTAGTCATGACATAATGAAGAAACTTCTCACATTAACTGTTAGCTTTTAGAAATATTCCTTATTCTGCCATTAAAATAAGAGGAAAAATTAGTATTCTATATTGATATAAATGTGAGTTCTAGAAAGATAAGTCCACTGTTTGGTTTCAAGGGCAATGATAAAATATCTGAGTGTTCAATACAATGGTGTTTTTAATAACATATGCACTGTGCATGCTGAATTAGAACATTTTGAGTCTGAGATTACTATGATCTTATAGGTAAAAAGAGAGAATGATTCCAATAAAAGAGCTAACAAGGACTTTGAACATTAATTTAGAGATTTCAAGGATCCAAGCACTGTACTCAGTGCTTTGTAAGCATTTTTTCATTTATATTCATAAGAAATTTGTTCGATAGTATTGTCATCAATGGCAGACGTGATGACGAGAGAATTTAAGAACTTGTCCAAGGTTATCCAACCAGTTGTGGTTAAAAGAAAAATGTAAGTTTGCCTTCATTATTACAGAGAAGAGGAAGATATAGTCTTAAATAGTAAAACTTTGTTTTGATGGCCTTTATATTTTGTATTCATTAACCTTATTCTTCATGATCTTAGGATTTAGCATATTAATCATATTTGATTAAACTTTAATCAATATTGTCTTAAATGAAAAGTATTCTAGTATCCTTAGTAATTGACAGAAGCAGGAGCTATCATTCATTTCCTGCCTACAGATATTCCTTTTTTATTGATTGAATGACTGATTGATTGATTGTTCCTTTATCTCAATCTCATCTCACGGTCTAATTTTAGTTTGAATCTTCTAAAATATTAAAGCCATAAGAAGCCTTACCCACGAAAGTGGTTACCTCAGAATCATATGGCCTCACTCTCCTCAGATATTACTGACTCCTGCAGTGAGTGTGTTCTGAGCTGCCTGAGAGGGTATTTTGTGTCTGAAAGGCACACTGTTCTTTTCCTGTGATGCCTGTTCTTTGCTGAGTGTCTAAATCCTTCTTCTAAGACTTCATTCATGTCTCTTTTCACTTATTCTTCCTACCCAGCTTAGATTCTCATGAGTGCTCTATAGTATAAAACAGCAGAAAGGCCTCTGCCTGTACTCATGTGTCCTGCAAGACTCATCAATCTGTTTCTGATCTGTGAACATGATCACTCAATTTTCAGGTCATAAACCTAATCTCCAGCTTACAATTCTGGATTCAGAAACCTAGAACCAGACAAACCCACGTGCTTTTTCATCCTAACTTGCATTCCCTCTGACAACCCCATCTTTCAGATCTAACCTACCACACTTGATTACTGTCATCTCTGAGTCCCTGCTACCGATAACATAGTGCTCCATGTTCCCAAATCATGCTTCCTTGCTAGAAATCATCACAAAACTATGTAGCATTGTTTCACCAAGCATTAAAAGCAGATAATTCCTTAATATTAACTAAACAAAAAACTATCAAAACAATAAGAACTCCTCCATTTTGTCAAAATTATTTTATATCTTTGATGAAAAACTTAAAATTGCCAGAAAATTAAATAACTTTTCTTTTGTTTCTATAGATGTAGAGTTGTATGAACATTTTGATAATTTTATTTTTCAAATTATATCTCTGGAATTAACAAGCATCTAGATCAAAAAATAGAACATTCTCAATCTCCCTTTCAAAATAACAACTATTCCGATTGGATTAATTTTTTCATTTTTTAGTACTTTATATCAATTGACTTAAGTAATTGGATTTTTTTCCTGAATAAATTGGCTCACATTTTATTTCTAAGATCCATTCAAATCATTGCCTGGAATCATATTCATTTTCATTGCTCCATAGAATCCCATTGCAAAATATACCATGGTTAATGAATTCTATGTACTATTGATTGACATTTAGGTTTTTATCTTTTTGATATAACAAATAGTGTCCATGTCTACACTACAGAGTGGATGTTTTTGTACATATCTTTTGTCAGCACATGAATGCATTTCTGTTGGGTAAATACTTAGGAATAGAAATTCTGAGTAAGGGGGTATGGATATGTTCACACTTCACTGATGATGTCAAACTGTTTGTCAAAATATGGTACTAATATGTATCTCTTCAGCAATATCTGAGAACTTCAGTTGTTTAGAATTAGGTTTTGTCTGTCTTTTAAGTTAATTAATTAATTAATTATTTTATGGTGATATTGGTTAATGAAATCCATTAAATTTCATCTGTACATTTTAACAGTAATGTGTGTGTGTGTGTGTGTGTGTGTGTGTGGAGAGAGAGAGATAGGTAGCTAGATAGATAGATAGATACACAGA
>NW_006432456.1:0-6600 GCF_000325575.1 Pteropus alecto | reverse complement strand
ATCTTTAATTCAAATTATCAATACACAACCTTGCCATGTTTAGAGGGGCCCACACTAAGCTCCAATAATGCTATGCTAGGTCCTTTCAGTTCTCCTCAGGATATTAACTCATTTATTTCTCTCAAAAATCCCAGGAGGTAGCTTCTATGTTTATTCTCAATTTACAGAAGGAAACACTGAGTCACAGAAAGATGTAACCTGCCCATGGTATACAACTATTCAGTGGAAAATTATATGAACACTTCATTTGTGTCTACATAGTCTTGGGTTTGTCCATTCATACTAAGAGCAACAAATCTAAAATTTGTACTTGTTCAGAACCATAAAGGCAAATATTTATCAGAAACTGGTGTTAATGTTTCCCAGCTCTCAACTTAAACAGAGGGAAAATGTATGCCTAAAATGCTCAGACTCTTAGAAACCGAGTATTTAGTAGTCATCTGTTTGCATATACCCCACAGAATTCCAAAAGAGATATAAATGAAGTCTTTTCTAAAACTACATAGTATCTAAGAATATAAAAATAGCTAAAGGGAAGGAAAGCAAAGACTACAAAGGGAAACAGAGCAAAAGTTATCATGATACATGTGTATTGCATTCAACTTGTAAAATTGCAAAGATGAATATTCGATTCGAGCCTGAGGCTCCAGCAGATCAAAAGGAAAACATCATTAGCTACAACATAGGCTGTGACCATAGAACAAAAACATATCAGTTGTTAAAACAATTTTATTTTCTTGACATTTGTTTTCTTCAGTGGGGTAAAATTAATGAAAAAAATTGTGATAGATACATAATTTTCACAAAAATATTATTAAATCTAAGCTCCTAATTTTGACAAGAAGGGACATTTCTAGGGAAATGATGGATCATGTTATTCTTAATATTGTAATCAGCCTCAAGAAAGTTATTAAAGAGCTATTTGGCTTATATAAAAATAAATAATTGATTGAAGTATTACACGGATGGTGTTGATTAAATAGGTAAAAATACATGCCTATATGTAAAAATAAATGAATATATATAAAATTAAATGAATACCAATTTGAGATGTTCACATTATGAGGTAACATGGCACTTCCTTCGATGAAATTTGAATTCTAATAGAAAAAATTGGCAAATAAATATATGACAGCAGTATAACGTGGTTAAGTATCAAATCAGACACATGATAGTTCAGTTGTAGGATCATAGCCAAGAAGCCAATGAACCCTCAGGCACCTATGTATCTTCTCTTAGTGCAAGGTACAAATTATACTAGGTAAGATGACATGACAATCATGAAGATAAACATGGTTAACAAGATCTCCTGAGATACTACTCTCTTGAAACAATGAGAAGCGTTTGTATAAAGCTCATTGTCTCATAGTTGGCAAAAAAGGATCAAAGGTAATATTTTATGAGACCTTAATTCAGACTGGTACTGGTTATCTTTCCATTAGATAGAGCAACTGGGAAGAAAATTGTCACAAAATATTATACTAGCTTTAAGTGACATAGACCACCAAATCTGTGATACATAAATGATACTTTGGATTTCAAAATTAAGTAATCTAGACTACTTGAATTTAAAAATGTAGCTATCAAATATAATAGTATTTTTATAGCACTTGGCATTTTTTCCCCCAAGTCATTATTTTTTAAGGTAAATTACATACAAACTATCAGAAATGTTTAAAGACATTCAAGGGTTTCTAGTTCTAATGCAATATTGACATAATAGAAGACAACAGTGGCAGGAGTAATAAAATATAGCATCGTATATAGATTTTAGAGCAGATCTGGGCCTGAATCCAAGTGATTTGACTTCAAGCCCAGTTCCTCCACCTAGGAACTATAGAGCATAGTCTTCAGGCCAGAGTGCATGGCTACAAATCCTGGTCTCACCACTGAATAGTTGTATACCATGGGCAGGTTACATCTTTCTGTGACTCAGTGTTTCCTTCTGTAAATTGAGAATAAACATAGAAGCTACCTCCTGGGATTTTTGAGAGAAATAAATGAGTTAATATCCTGAGGAGAACTGAAAGGACCTAGCATAGCATTATTGGAGCTTAGTGTGGGCCCCTCTAAACATGGCAAGGTTGTGTATTGATAATTTGAATTAAAGTTATGTAAAAAGCAGTCAGCACAGAGAGGACACTTTATCCCTTATGTCTCTCTGAAAGCAGAAAATAACTATCCCATGTGAAAATTACCTTCCCTGCACCAGAGAAACACCGGTAACACCAGAGATAGATTTTATAGGGCTGAAAAACCTGTTATAAGCAAACCTTGTTTGTTTTTGCTATTGTTGTTGTTGTTGTTTTATTGATTTACTACTCCCCAAGCCCAAACTCAACTTATTTCTTACTGATTAAGCACACAAAACCAAATGTCTTTATCTGGTCAAATCCTCATCAATTTATTGTTTTGTCCCCTAAAATGTACAAAAGCCATCTGCTTGGTCATTTCCTTAGGCACCATATGTATGAGAACTCCTTATGTACGTACATAATCAAATTTAATTTTCTTCTGTTATTTTTTCATGTCAGTTTAATTCTTAGAGCAGCCAGAAGAACCTAAAAGGGTAGAGGAAAAATACTACCTTCCCGATAGTTTAATCATGATGTAAATGTTTGCTATCAGTATCACTTTTGACATGAATCAGGCGTTAGTCCGGCCTAGGAAATATGCAAAACTGGGGAAACACATGTATGTGATGCAATTATTTTCAAGAAGTGGCATGCCCCCATAGAAGGGTAAATTAGAATTTTCTTGGGGATTCTGACATATATTCCTTTCAGGCTGAGAAGCGGCAGTATGGCCCCACAGTGAGCATCACTGCCAAATTGTTGTAACTTGTACTGGTATCACTGATGATGTGTTTGAGAATAAATGTTCAATACCACAGCTGTATGATCAAGAAATATAAATACAGTAACATAAATCTTTGCTTCTAAATGTCAATATGAGATTCAACTCAAAACAAATTAGGAAAAAAGATACCACTGTTGGATAATAGGTTTGAAAATAATGATTTTCATACTCTAAAAATATTGATGATACTCTTCCCCACCTTTGGAATTTTTCTTTGACTGTGCGAAAATATACATTACATGAAAGTTACCACTTTAACAGTTTAAAGTGTACAATTCGCTTACATTAGGTACATTTGCACTGTTCTGAAACTGTCACCACCACTTATATCTAGTACTTTTTCATCCTCCCAAATTCAAACTCCCTGTCCATTAAACAATAACTCATCAATCCACCCTCCATAGCCCCTGGCAACCACCATTCTCTTTTCTGTCTCTATGAATTAGACTACTCTAGGAACCTCAAACTATATAGTGTTTGTCTTGTGTCTGGCTGATTTCACTTAACATATATTTTTCTTAAGACTGAATAATGCTCCATTGTATGTATATACCACATTTTGTTCTTCCATTCATCTGTTAATGGGTGTTTCCATACTTTAAATTACTGTGAATAATAATGGCATGAATATTGACATGCATGTGCTTGTTCAAGTCCCTGATTTTAATTCTTTTGGATATATACTAAGAGCTATAATTTTAACTGATATTAATTATTTTATTAAAGGCTGAAGAAGAAAATTACTTTACTTTTTTCTCCCTCTTCTAGCAATTAAAATGACTGATTGTTTGTGACCAATGAAAATCAATTTGGTGGATCTAGTTGTAAGTTATCAGCCTTAACCCATAGTAAATAGAAGGAATATTTCCATATTAATTCTTTTGTCCATTGTCCTTTTGACACCTTTTGTCCAAAATTTATGTTAACATGACCTGAACATTCATAATTTTGAGTCAGAAATAGAATTCCTAGATGTTTGTATAAATAAAAGCCTTATTTACTTTTTTTTGGTCTAGTTTACTAGAATGTTAATTGTGTAAAGAAAGGAACAGTCTGTTTGCTTTTTCTCTATATATTTTTGCACATACTGTATGAAACTATGAAACAGAAAACACAGGTGACTAATTCCTAACCCACAGAAATGTCAAGATAATATATGTGTTTTTTAACTTATTAAGTTTGTGTCAATATTGTTATGCTGCAATAAATCACTAACACACATGGTTTCAATAATAAGAGCATTGAATTACTAACTTGTGACAGATCAAATTACATATGACTTTAGTTTGATACAAGAAAACAGATGTTACTTATATTCTAGAATAATTTTCATAAAGTAAATTTCTTTTGTTGTAGAAATAGATGTTGCTTAAATTGTTTACTTGTCTGTCTTCTTACGATGTGTGAAAAGGGCTAAATTTTGTGCTTTCTATAATTAGTTTCCTGATCCTTATAAAGTACAGAAATATAAAGTCTGCAGCTAATGAACTTTCAGCTATACCATAGAAAAATGCTATCTTTTATTTCAAGCTTTAAAGGTAATATTTCCTGTGTATTTTTCTACAATCTGGACAGAATGAAGAATACCAGACAAATTAACTGGCGTAATTTAATGAAGAATTTACATCAGATTCATACCACTAAAAGCATTTCAAATTCTAGTTGAGGGTAAATGTTTAAACAGATTTACTTCTAGACAAAATATCCCATCATTAACCTTTGTCTTAATTGTTCCAACATACTTCTTTCTACCAGAATCAACATATACCATAAAAAATGCAGTTTTGTCCACACTAAAATTAAATGAGTCTCTATGATAATGAGCATTAGATTACAAAATTTTAATTCTGTTCTATTTGTTGCCATGCAGGAAACTTTTTATTTTGTTTTATGCCCTTGAAAGTACCAGTTACATAAATGGGGGAAATTACATATTCCTTTAAGAGAAATATATAATTTAAATACAAATGAAGCAAAAAGAAGTCAAGATCTATAAAATCAAATAGTAGAGAGGATAGAAAGATAACAAAATTGAATAGAATGAACTGAACATCAATTCATAGGGAAAATGGTGCAAGTAAACAATTGGACACTAAATGTTCTTTTTAATAAGGGTAACTACTATACAATAATGCATGTTTAGTGATATCATAAAGTAGAAAGTAAATTCAAAATTATATGTGAATTCCATAACCTTTTACATTTGGCAAGTAATGGAAGTTTTCTTTTTAAAGCATCATCTGACTTGGCTTGATCTGCGGGCTTGATCTATGAGCTGACTGACAGTTTATAAGACTTAGAGTAAATTATCTGAACGGTATTTCCCAGTTATACCATTCTCAGTTTGATGTAATAAGAATAACCATACTATTTTCTCTTTTCTTTCTGTTGGGTACAATCCAAATCTATTGATATTTCAGAAGCTTAGAATTATTCCCCAATAAAGGATTTCTCAAAAGACCTTAAAAAACATATCTTTCCCTTGCTGTTCATTCATATATTTGTAATTCATCATTTGATAATAAACAGTGCATCATTAACCTTTTTCCAATTGACTTTTTAACACCTGTTTTAAAACACGTAGCTGCTGAGTGTCTGAAATTCAAGAATTCTATTTTTTTAAGCTAGATTTACTGCTGGTAGAATTGAGAACAAAGGTCTGCTTGTCCTGATTCCTAGCCTGAGGATGTAAGACTGATGGAAGGAAAATAATTGCAGCTAATTCATTTATTTCCCCAGTGTAGCATCTTTTCCTAGGTCCAACTCACGCCTGGCTCATGTCAAAGGTGGTACTGATTGCAAACTCTTACCTCATGATTATTCTATCGGGGAGGTAGAATTTTTCCTCTACCCTTATAGGTTCTTCTGGCTGCTCTAAGAATTAAATTGACATGAAAAAAATAACAGAAGAAAATGAAATTTGAGTATGTATGTACATAAGTAGGTCTCATACATAAGGGACCTAAGGAAATGACCAAAGCAGATGGCTTTCGTACATTTTAGGGGACAAAACAATAAATTGATGAGGATTTGACAGGACAAAGAAATTTGGGCTTGTGTGCTTAGTTAGTAAGAAATAATTTGCGTTTGGGTTGGGTTAGTAAATAGTAAAAACAAACAAACAAACAAACTTTGTTTACACAGGCTTTTAGTCCTGTATTCTCTGCCTCTGGTGCTAAAGATGTTTCTCTTTTATTCTGGTGCAGGGAAGCTACCTTTTGCATGGAGTAGTCATTTTCTGCTTCACAGGGAATAGGGGATCAGAATGTCCTCTATGTGCTGAAAGCTTATAACTTTAATTCAAAATATCAATATACCACTTTGGCATGTTTTGGTGGGCCCACACTTAGCTCTAATAATGCTATGCAAGACCTCCAAATGTTTCTCAGGAAATTAACTTATTTATTCTCCTCAAAAATTCCATGATGTAGTTATTATCTATTTATGGATAAAAACACTGAGTCCCAGAAACAAATATATCTTGTCCATGGTATACAACTAGGGTGAGGTCAATATTCGCCACCATGCACCCTTACCTGGACACTAAGTTTTAAGACTCCAAGGTGGAAGACACTGGGCTGGGAGTCAAATCATTCAGATTCAGGCCCAAATCTGCTCTTAACTCTCCATTGGGATTCTAATGGGAGGCTGGTCTCACCTGCCTTGCATTGAACTCTTTCTCTATTCAAGTTGTATCTGCATCTTTCATCTGTTTGCCCAAATACCACAGGCTGACTCCTT
>NW_006432455.1:60788-95539 GCF_000325575.1 Pteropus alecto | reverse complement strand
CAATCTTAGCAAACAGTGATGTGCTCTGCATGTAGTTATTTTATATTATAGTAATAGTTTATAGATAGCTTTTTTTTTATTCTTTAAAATCGAGACGAATAGTTCTCCCTGAAATATTGTACTTACTCATTTAAAATCTCTAAGTCTCTGTGCGGTTTGTATAAGAATGATGGCAAGGTTCCTCAGGGTATTTTAAATCTCTTAAATAAGGAGTAGTTAACTAGAACTACTCTTTCGCCATTTTCTTGGCCCTTGTTATAAAATTGTTTTCATTTGTCATAGTCTGTAAACCTGAGTTTCTGGATTTTTAATTATGCTTTTTCTCTGTGTTTGCATATCAGCAGGTGGACTGTTATTCCTTTATAGATTTCTTTATAAAATCAACTCTTTTTTTATTCTTCAATAGAAAGTGATTCAAAAAACATATTTTTAAATATAAATTGTATAATTTTTTTGCTTTTTCATTTATTAGAAGTCCAATTCACATTAATAATCAAAGGGTGAATTTTTTACTTTAATAGGTAACTGATAATATTACTTTCTTCACTCAGGGAATTTGAATTTTTAAAAATGATAATACTTATATGTATATTCTTATTTTGCTTTTGATGTGTTAAGTTTGAATAATGTTAGAAATTGGTACATTTCCTCTTATCTATATATATAAATAACAATTTTGAGTTTCTTTTTATAGAAAATACATTTTAAAACATACAAATCCTTTGGAATGAACATAAGTGTGGCATTGAACCATGCAAAGTTTAACAGTTTAATGATCAATGTTGATACATTTCAATTTTAAATAAATACTAAACATATGTCTATATTGCTAGCACATTTGTTTGCAGAAGTTATAAACAACTGTCTTTAATAAAATTGTTGGTAAACTATGTGAGATACTGCATTTCCCATTCAAAATCAATATTTGCATTTAGACTCTATGATCTATTTCAGATGTACTGACCTTTCCATGATATTCACCTCTAAAA
Organism: Pteropus alecto; assembly: GCF_000325575.1. Taxonomy (NCBI): domain Eukaryota; kingdom Metazoa; phylum Chordata; class Mammalia; order Chiroptera; family Pteropodidae; genus Pteropus; species Pteropus alecto. The sequence continues at coordinate 94,550 of NW_006432455.1, read as the reverse complement.
CAGATGGCAAATGAATCTCAGTGTGAATGAGTCTTAATCCTTCATTGTAACATGGAGGGTGAAAGTCAAGTCTTCCAAATGCCAACTCGACCCGCAAGAGTCCCTTTATTCTAAAGTAATATTATGTGTTTGAATTACTATTAGAACTTTGATATATCTGTTTGGATTAAACAAAAGATATACAAAAAGTATTTTCTGATTATGACAATACATCTATTTTCCAAAAGATCCAAGTGAGTAATTTCCCGAAAACCTCTCATCAGTTATGATCATATGGTAACAATGAGATTGTGCCTCACAGATCTCCAACTATAGGAAGCAAATTGACCAAGGTCCCTGGTGCTGTCCTCGGAAGTCTATCGCTGAGTTTATGTAAAGGTCATGCTTCCAAAGGGCTGCTTACAGACAACAAATGAGAAATGCGGAGATGCTAAGAGAGGTCCTTTCCTGGGAAACACATGATTTAACTGCCATCTCACTATGAATTGAGGACTCCCTGTCCATCATGCAAAATCTCACTTAAATGACAGAGTAGTTACTTAAAAGACACAGCAGGCTAGGATTGTACTAGCTCTATTTTTCAATTGGGGTCAGAAGACATATGGTTTGAAGGTTGATCTTGCTTCCTAATCATTTCTCCCACACAGGAATATCACCTAACAAAATATTTGCTTTTGAATCTTGTGTTCATGTCTAATTGTTAGAGCACAGACCTGCACTAACTACTAACACAGGACATTAGGAGATTAAAGTTAAAAAGTAGTATTAGTATGTAGAAATATAGAAATTAAATTCAAAGTATTCATAATCATTAACGAAAAGATATTGAAAAGATATTAATATAGAACATTAATATATGTTGATATAGGTATTAATATATATTGATATATAATAATAAAGATAATTTAATGGATTTAATACATATTAATGTATGTGGAGACAAAAATAAATAAGAATACCTTGAGGGTTATTGTATACCATTATTTAAATATTATTACAATGTAGAAGAGTGCCATATTTCATAAAATATTTTAAACTATTATGAGATTCTCCAGTTAATATATCCATCAGGTCATGGATATATCCAACATGGTTGCTAGCACTCTTTTCTTCCACATCAGTGGCAGACACCACAAGGTATACAGAGTCCTCTTTTTTCACTAATCCCAATCCTTGTCAAGATACCTTCTAATAATAAAGAGAAAAGCATAATTTGTCACATCCATCCAAAAGACTTTAGCTCAATTTCAATCGAAGGGTAGCAGAATATGCCACCCTAAATTACAACAGTATAAGTTTAGGTCATGCAACTCCAAAATATAACACTTTGCTATATTGATTACTTTGAGCAGTAGGCAATTTAAAAACAGCAAATTCGGGGAGAGGTTTTCTCTCAACTCTTCTTACGTACCTAAGGACACATCCTCCAAAAGGAACTCATTTGTCATAGATCCTCTCTCCCTAGGAACTCCATCAACTAGCAAAGATTGGTTCTCATCACAGGAGAAACAGACTAGAAGTGGACATGACACTCAGACAAACTTTGTCACAAACTATCAGATCTTCCATCTATTCTTCTAAGAACCCATTTATCTATCCAAAGAGCCATTTACTCTCCTAAGAGGCTTATACAGCCCCCTTCCCTTTCCCTGTTAAGATAATATTTAATCCTGAATTCTAAAGCCACCTTCTTGAGTTGCTCATTTTTCCTAGGTATTTCCTATGTATACATAAAGAATACATGTTAATAACTTTGTGCTTGTTTTTCTCTTGTTAATCTGTTTTTTATTACAGAGTCTCAGCTAAGCATTCAGAAGAGTCCAGGAACAATGATTTTTCCACCCCTACACAGTCATACTACTTAAAAGAGGGATCATATGCTAAAATTGATGAAGATTCAGAAGACAGTACATAGAAAATAATGTAAGAGAGTAAACATAATCATAATAGTCTCACTATAGGAACTGACTTTCCAACTTTCACAGCTATTCAAACATGAAGGGGTGAATTCCTCACAAGTGTAATTTTTTTAAAAGAGACAAGTCGATATTGAGGAAAGAATATTAGAAAAATCAAGTTTTAAATTATTATGCTAACTAAATGATCTCTATGGTATATTCATTCTTTATATGATATGACTTGATTCTAAGAACAGAATTTTGATGAGTAAGATTACCCTCTTTTCCTCTACTTCCAGTGAAAATCAAACTGAGGAAAATGGTTTAAATTAAGATATGAGATTTGAAATGGGGGAGGAGGGGCTAATACTTGAACTCAATTTATTGAAAAAGCCATCTGGAGATGATTTTGAGAAAGAAGAAGTGTTTCAATAACAAAAGTTAAAGAAAATGCCATTAACCTTTAACTCATTAAGAAATTTGTTTCAAGTAAAGGGAAGTGAGGAAAAATAAATAAATAAATATAAGGGCATGCAAAGTCGAAGGCACTAAAATTACTGATATTTCCTTTTTTCTCACAAAGGAAAACTGAATGAATCAAATCCAACAATAACAATGTATTAAAATAAATATTTGTTATAATTTTGCGAAGGTGTGTGCTGCATATGTTCCTAAATAATGTGAATGTTGTTTACAATTCTATAAGATATTAATAAATAATATAATTAATAATATAAATAAATACTAAACAGTCTGAAGAGTTGTATTCTTTCAAATGTTTGTAGAGGAACTCAGTGCATCCTGGAAAATGTAGATGTTCATTTAACGACAGATAAAGCAAACAATATCTCGATCCTCCATTTAACCTAATTAAATGACTCAAGTAAAGACTGGTTAGAAGATGTCATAAATTAACAAAATGAGTCTGTTTCAACTATGACAACTGCCATAGAGACCAAAGAGAATCAAGTGCATACTTATCTTAAGAATTACTGCATTACGGCCATTATAAAAGTAAACATCTATCTGCATGGGGCAAATTGCTTTCATATTATGAGATTCCTCCTATCCTGAAAGTTTACTTGAAGCCAGACCATCAAGAAGCAAGTATAGGTCATAGGATTTGAGAAAAGACAAAAATCAAATCTTTTTCCTACACATGTAAATTATATATGAAAAATAATGACAGAAATTTCTGTTCTAATCTTGACAAGCTAAATTAGTTCACTTAATGTTTAGGATGGTCTTTGTAAAATCCTTGACTTACCAACTTCATTTTTTTATTGATTTTTCAAAGATCCATTAGCAGAAAGGAAGTTTTTAAATGTGGAAAAAGAGAAATAATAATCAAGTATGCAAAATGAAGATTTAGTTTTCTGTTGTATTGCTACTATTGCTTTGGTAAGCCAACCTACTAATTATCTGTCACCAAAGAGTTAGCTGCCAACCCAAGAGGTTTTTCTCCTTTAGTTATTATTAAAGTATTTACTATGATGTTTATTTTAATTTTAAAAAATATAATAATGTATCCTTTGCTATATCCCAGCAACCAAGTGTCAGTAGTTCAATGCTTAAATGTTTTTAATTTTATATAAAGGACAATGGATTTTGTTTCTCTGTCTAGGTAGGACAGATACATTGGAAAATATTTTGCCAAATAGAGAATGCCACCTCTCAAGTCTCTTTGACAGCTTCCACAATGCTAGTTTACTTCTAAAACTCTCGTTTACACTCCGCTTTATTTTTCACTTTTCTTTTTCTTTCACTATTGTGATGAAGAAAATTGGACTTCTCTGTAAAATGGAGAAAGCAATTAATTGTAATCAAATAGCCTACCTTTAGCTTGAAGTCCAGAATGCTTTAGTTTGGAATACTTGATAAGCTGAAATAATTTCAAATGATTTAAAACATCCAAAAATGTTCATCTGATATTGTTTTAAATTCAAAGGAAAAAAGTATTAATTCTCTTATTATTTATAGAAGAATATATTCTATTTCCCTAATATATATTTTTAAATGTTTCTGTAATATTACATCATTAGTTCATGTACCCAATAATATATATTCGTAATAGAAACTAACTTATTTTAGAATCTTTACAGCAATCAAAATCTATAAGGTATTTAAAATTACATGTTTAAAGCGATAGTTCTCCACAAACACCATTTTCCTTTTCCCTCAGTAATAGAAGTAGAACTTAGATATAGCTGCCTAACGAAGAACAGCATTCTTCTGCCTTTTCCAAACCAAGTGTGGACATTTTCCTGGATTTTCAAGATAAAATGTGAGCTGAAATAAAATTTGCAACTTTCATCTCACTTGATTCAGAAAATCTATGGATGTGGATTTCTGCTCCTTTTCCCTTTTCATGGACTGAATTGGCAATGATTGAAGTTATTTTGAAACAGAATGCTAAAGATAGAAGGCACTAAATTGGCCAAAAGTCCTGAATGATTACTTGGAAGAACAGCATGCACAAGAGCCACCATCAAGCTGAAACCCACATTTCGGACTGTCACAAGAGCCCAACATACTTGTTACTTTGTTCTTTAAACTATTGTAATGTAAAGGTTTCTTTTTGTAGCAGCCTAAGCTAACCTAAGCAATCATTTCATTCTGAGATTTAAAGATTTAATGACTGGCCATTGCAAAAATAATTGGGTCACTCTATTAAGGTAACAAGTTCGATTTGGTTTTAGAAACACCTTTCAATTTATTGGCCAACTTTTCCAGTTTATTACATGTCATTTTACATGCAACCATTAACCTTAATAAATGCAAATATAAGGAGAGCCAAATATGATCAAGATTATTTTTTAAAATCTCTGATATTTTCCCAGAAGTTAATGCAATAAGAATGAATCTCACCTTCTACATGTTACAAATACAAAAAACTCAGTACATAAAAATTGAATTAAAATGTTGGCTGAATATCTCCTAGATGTCAAAAGGACTATGATTATTGCATTCTTGAGTTAGCAAAGAGGACATATTTAAATTGATGGACAAGAAAATAATATTTTGAAAAAGCATCAAGAAAAGGAGAGTTCTTGATGCTCACGAATCTCTAATTCTTTATTACATTTCCTAAATAAGCATGAAATGCTGACAAGAGGTTTTAGGAGAATGCTGCTACTGAGAGAAGAAAAGCCATAGACAAATTTTCTTAATGTCAAAAGCATAGAAATATGTAAGGGTAATAATGCAGAGAGTAATATAATTTGCTCCTGGACAGAAATTAGCACTTCTGAGGGACCCTAGTTGTCAGTCCTAGCCTGATAATGTAAGACTGATAGAAGGAAAATAATTGCATCACATTCATGTGTTTTCCCAGTGTAGCACCTTTCCTAGGCCAGACTCACGACTGGCTCATGTCAAAGTGGTACCGATTGCAAACTCTTACCTCATGATTACACTATCAGGGAGGTAGAATTTTTCCACTAAGTTTCTTCATTCTCCTGGCTGGTCTAAGAATTAAATTGACATGAAAAAATAACAGAAGAAAATCAAATTTCATTATGTACGTACATAAGGTCTCATACAGGTGCCTTTTGTACATTTTAGAGGATGAAACAATAAATTGATGAGCATTTGACAGGACAAAGAAATTTGGGCTTGTGTACTTAATTAGTAATCAATGAGTTTGGGCTTGGGGTAATAAATCAGTAAAAAAATTATCAAAGTTTGTTTATACAGGCTTTTCAGCCCCTTATTCTCTACCTCTGGAGCTAAAGATGTTTCTCTTTCCTTCTGGTGCAGAGAAGGTAACTTTCCCATGGGATAGTTGTTTTCTGCTTTCAAAGAGCCATAGAGAATCAGAATGTCCTCTTTGTGCTTTCTTTATACCTAAATTTAATTGAAAATATCAATATGCCACTTTGGCATATTTTGGGGGGCCCACAGTAAGCTCTAATAATGCTATGCCAGTTCCTCTAAATCCTCTCAGGAATTTAATTCATTTATTCCCCTAAAAAATCCCATGAGGTAGATTATTCTCAATTTACAGCTGAGAACACTGAGTCCCAGAAACAAATGTACTCTGCCCATGGAATACAACTAGTCCAGAGTGAGGCCAAGATTCACCACCATGCATACTGGCCTGGAGAATAAGCTCTATGCCTCCCAGGTGGAAGAACACTGGGCTGGGAGTCAAATCGTTCAGATTCAGGCCCAAATCTGCTCTTAACTCTCTATTGGGATGCTACTGGGAGGCCTGCCTCACCTGCTTTGCATAGAACTCTTTCTCTATTCAAGTCGTGCCTGCATCTAACATCTGTTTGCCTGAATACCACAGGCTGACTCCTTCGGCCTAGTGGACCGCCAGACTCTAATAAGAAGATGGGTGGTTGCTGAACAGCCTTGGGATTTTGGGGCTGCATTTTCCTGGAACTCGAGCCTCTGCTTCCTCTGTCATCCCAGCCTCTGCCACTTCCCGCTGAACACCTCACATAAACATGCTGTGACTCTCATCCTTTTGAATGGTCCCCTAGCCCACCAAAGGAAGGGAAATATGTTGCCGACAGTAACAATGCCTTTCTGCTTTCACTCCCATGTGGACCTGGAACAGAGGGCAAGACATACAGAAGCAAAATGAACAAAAGAGAATTTAGAGGCTCTGACAACAGACCAGATCCTCAGGGCAACAGGAAGACAACAACATGTAAAGAGGGCGAGCACCAGGGTGAAGGTCAACAACCTGGCAGCTATTGCTGAGCATGCATCGTACTAAACGGGTGTTAGCTCATGTGTTAGCCACCTGAAATCTTCCTAAGTTACTGAAGCCATGCATTTTGGCTAGGTTTCATTCGGTCAAAATGACAGACCACAGTAGGGTTTGCAGTGCCAACCCCCTGCTGGGCTTGCTGCTTATGACAGAACTGTGGATAAATTGGATCACTGTGTGGACTTGACAGGATGGTTTTCAGGTGAGTCACAGAATGGTAGCACAGGACATTGGTGTAAGGTGAGAGAAAGTTGTAAATAACTGGCAAATCTTGTGCAATATCATTTCATGAGAACATGCCAAACACGTGAATCCCCTGATCTGAAGAGGAATCGAACTCAAAACAGAGAGGTTCGACTCTGTGATTAGTCCACTTCTAAAAGGTCAGAAGTGTTAGAGTATAATCTTTCTGGATTGGGTAGCCAGGAATGGAGACATGAAAAGAAAGCTGTGATACTGACTCGATAGTTTTTCTCAAGATTTCACCAAAAAAAAAAAATTGATGTTTTATGGAAAAATGAACATTCTCAAGGACAATGTGTACTGAGGATGCACTGTCTACTAGAAGTCTGGTGAAATGATGGTTCACGGGACCCAGGCAGTTGCCAATAGTTGGATTTTTCTGCCCTATCAGGGTTTTTGCTTCTGTCTAAAATTCTGCTATGATTCCCCCCTGAAGCCATCCTGAATCCATAAGGAACAATTAAGGTCGCTCTGATTCTGTGAGGCAAACCTTTATAAGTGATTCAAGGGCAGATGCTAGTCAACTATGAGATGAGAATGGGAGTGGGTTAGGGTGACAGGAGCCCAGGGGATCAACTGTATAGTGATGGGTGATAAAAGATCCTCCTGAGCACAGCTGACTGACAGAGACAGTTCAAATTTTAAGGCCCGCCACTAGACAGGCAGCTTATCTCGGACAACCGTGTTCCCACAAACACCTGAAATTCACCGATATGTTTCAGGGAAAGGCTTGGGTAAAGCCTGAAGTCCCCTGGGAGCAAAGGAAAGCTTGTGTAATTACTATATAGAAAAGCATGTGAGACAAGCCAGCGCCAGCCACCTCCTCATCCATCGGAGCCCTTATTCAAGCTTTGGCCTCAGGTGGACAGGGCCTCCTTGAGCCACGAAGGCCATACTTGGCTGCCGCCTGTTGGCAAGAGGAGGCCCTAGTTCTGAGGTGGATTCTGCCCTTATCCTGGGAAGGCAAGCAACACATGAAGCTCCCATTGTATGCTCTTGAGCTGTGGTGTGAGCAGCAGTCCACTTGGGCAGATTTCTTTTATTCAGTTCTTGGACATTTTGAAATTTAGTTCCTTGATATAAAGCGTGGATGGAATCCAAGATTACATTGGTTTCATGTCCATGACCTCATGATTTGATAGTTACACCCCTCCTAATGTGTCCTCTGCAAAGTGTCCAGCTATCGTCTTCCACTCAGCAAACTCTCACAATAGGGCCGAGAGGATTCCCCTCACTTTTTACACCCTTTCTTCAGACCAAGCCAAGTCCAATGTTTACAGGTCTTCGTGGGAAAAAATATATGAAACACACTCATCTGGACACTGATACACGCAAAGGACGCTTCATGCTCACATGCTGATTTATACTCACACGTTAGCAAATACACAAAATGCCCACATTATTAAACACCTGAGAACGTACCCAGAAACCCAAGAACTTTTCACACAGGCACACACATGCTGACACTCACACATTTCCACCTGCCTGGATATCCACAGTTGCATCTCTCTCTGTCACAGACACATACACACACAAACCAACACACAGACTGGTACATAACACAGCCCACTCAGTGCTTATTTGAACTCTGTTCCCCTGACATTCCAGGACGTGGCACAGCTCTACAACTCTCACAGCAAGAAAGGCCAATGAGGCTGGCCTTGGCTGTCTCTGTTTGACCCAGAGGCAGAAAGATACCCAAAGTCACGCCAGCATCCCAGCCAGGCCCTTGAGGACACTTAGTTTTTCACTTTAGGGCCACTGCAAGCCTCATTCTTCTGCCCTCCCTTCAGGCCTCTGGTATGCCTTGCTAAAGGATGAAAAGGAGTGTACCAAGCATCACAAATTGGGCAAGAGCATGCGGTCTTGCTTTCTGATCCACTGGTCAGGCTGAATGAGAACATCACCAAACTCCAGGTCTCCAGTATCCAGTTCCTGACTGCCTCAAAATGGTTAGGCAGTGGGCCTGATGGTAGGCCTGCTCCCAGAATGTGGACGCTTTCCTGGGTCTCAAGCCCTTCTGTGTTGGGCAAGAGTGTCTAGGGTGAGGACGGGGAATGGGAAAATCCCGCCGGAATTGAGATGTGAAACAGATGTGGTGAAGAATGTAGCCATGGTTGTCGTGTGGATAAAGGTGAGGAAATGAGTGCAGGAATGTTAGATTGCCTGCAAGAGTTAAAGAAACATGAAGGAAAAGGGACATGGTGTTTTAGAAACTTTCCATGAGTTGTAACGGGACCGGGCCTGAAGGTTGAAAATGAGAGTAGAAGGTAAATGTAATGATGGAGTCAGGGAAAAGAACAGGGCTTGAGGGTAATGGCTAGACACAGCAAAAGCCTGGGGGAGGGGAGAGCCCATGGCCTGGGTGGCATCAAGTGCATGCACAATAGCTGTGATTTATTGAGAGCTAATCCTCCCTCCTAGGAACATTAATTGTGCAACTCACCTGAGCCATACCAGGGGTCCAGAATAGCTAAATTGATAAAAACTGGCCCTACCCTGCCACAGCTCCTCTCTGGGCTTTCGACTATGCTGAGTCTGGCCACTTCGAGACTGCAGAAGAGCAGAGAAAAGACAGGGCCAGAGAGAAAGAAATAACTGCAGAGGAGAAGGTGTTCGGCTGAAAGAGTGGCTCTTGGTCCCCTGTGTGTCAGCCAAGAGACATGGAATGAAAGCATGGATATCAATGAACTGGACAGTTAGGAAAGGGAGAAAACGGAACCCAAATGGATGGCTATCCCTCAGTTACCCCGATGTCTTGCCAGGAACTGATTGTCCAGGAAGGGGCAGGACAGTGACTCCCAGATCCTTCAGTTCTGGGACCATTGCAGGCCTGGCCCCCAGCATAAAAGTGAGCATCTGTGCAGCTCATGCCTGGGCCTTTTGTGAGAACTGGTTTCTTCATCCTGCTGGCATTGAAGGCGTTAAGCCATTGATAACCACCGTGACAAAGCCGTGAGCAGAGGCTGAATTCAATATCCAAGGTTGCATTTGTGTGTCTTGAACTTCATATGAGTGTCCAGTATTCCTTCCTACAGCTGAGACTACATCAATACTACACGGTGCTGTGGCCACCCACTACTGAGTTGTAGAACCTCTTCCCCAACCTCAGCCCAGGCCAGACCAGAGGAGCAGTGTGCATTCTCCACTGGCCCCAGAGATCCTGGAGAACGCATGAGAGCCAAGGCTCAGGAGTTCTGCCTGGCCTTCTGCCAGATGCCCGACCTATAGCAGCCAGCCTACCAGAAGGCCACCCTCACCTGCCTTGCATGGAACCCTTTCTCCACTCAAGCTCAGCTCTTCTGCAATCTCAAAGTGGCCAGGCCCAGGGCAAGTGAAAGCCCAGAGAGGAGCTGTGGCTGGGCAGGGACCAGTTGACATCAATTGAGCCTCTCTGGGCCCCGGAATGGCTCAGGGGAGTTGCCCAATTAGTGTTCCTATGAGGGAGGATTAGCTCTCAATAAATCACAGCTGTTGTGCATGCGCTTGATGCCACCCAAGCCGTGGGTTCTCCCCTCCCCCAGACTTTTGCTGTGTCTCAAGCCCTATTCTTTACCTTTACTCCCTCATTTCATTGGTTTTCTATCTCAGCTTCCACCTTCACGCCCTGTCCCATTCCAAACCATGGGAGTGTTCCAGCAAGCCATGTCCCTTTTGCTTCAGGTTTCGTTAACTCTCACAGGCATTTTGACATTCCTGTGCTCATCCATTCTACCATCTTCATCCCCCGACAACCACGCCTATGTTCCTCACGCCACTTGTTTGGCAGCCTACTTCCAGCTGGTTTTTCCTATCCTTTATTCTCATCCTAGACATTCTTGCCCCCCACAAAAGGGCTGTGGAACCCAAGAAAGCCCCTAGCTTCTAGGAACATGCCTGCCGCAAGCCCACTCCCCAGCCAGAGTGGGATAGCCAGGGACAGGATTCTGTGGACATGGAGTTTAGTGATATCTCAGTCTGGCTAGTGGTTCAAAAAGCAAGACCACACTTTCTTGCTCTAGCTGTGGCGACAGGCACATTCCCTTTTGTCCTTTAGTAAGGCATGCCAGAGTGCTGAGGAGAGCATGTAAGGCTCAGGTTTGCAGCGTCCCTGATGTGAAAATCTAGGGGTCTTCAAGGGCCTGGCTGGGATGCTGGCGTGACTTTGAGTGTCTTTCTGTGACTGGGATACACATGGAAAGCCAAGACCAGCCTCATAGGCCCTTCCTCTTGTGGTAGTTGTGGAGCTGTGCCACGTCCTGGAATGTCAGGGGAACAGAGTTCAAATAAGCGCTGAGCAGGCTGTGTTAGGTACCAGTCAGTGTGTTTGTCTGGGTGTTTGTGAGTGTGAGCAAGTGTGTATGTGTGTGAGAGAGAGATGCGGCCATGTGGATATCCAGGCAGGTGGAAATGCATGAAAGTTGGCATTTGTGCGCCTGTATGAAAAATTCTTGGGTGTCCGGGTAGGTTTTCATGTGTTTAATGATGTGGGCTTTTGGTACCTTGGCTAACTTGTAAGTACATCAGCATGTGAGTATAAAGCGTTCTTTGTGTGTATCAGTGTCCAGATGAGTGTGGGAGTGTTTCATATATTTTTTGCCAGAGAGGCCTGTAAACATTGGGCTGGGCCTGTTATGAAGGAAGGGTTTCAAAAGGGAGGGGAATCATCTCAGTTCTCTTGTGAGAGGTTGCTGGCTCGCAGATGATGGCTAGACTCTGCAGGGAACACATCAGGAGTGTGTAACTGATAATGACGTCGTGTACCTGAAACTGATATAAACTTGGACTCCGTCCATGCTTCAATCCAGGATCCGCGTTTCAAATAGGCCATGAATTTAATCCAAGAATTCTGCCCGAATGATCTACTGACCACACCATAGACCTGGATCTTGCACCTAGAGATTCATGCGCTACATGACGACGACCACTAGGGGGACAGACGGCCTGCTCCTGCTGGCTGGCCTGCCCAGGTTGAAGGCAGAATCCACAAGAGAACTAGGGCCTCCTGTGGCCAATGTGAGAGAGCCCTGCACGACCTTTTGCCCAGGAGGCCCAGACAGCTTGAGGCCAAAGCCTGGTCCAGGGCCCCAATGGCTGAGGAGGGGGCCTGTCTGTGGCGTGTCTCAAGTGCTTTTCAATATAGTGCATAGAGAACCTTCCCTTTGTTTCGAGGTGACCTTGCGCTTTGTCCTCTCCTCTCCCTCATAATACTTCGGTAAATTTCAGGTGATTGTGGGGACATGGTTGTCCGAGATGCCCCACATTTCTGTGGCCAGGCTTGAAATTGAGCATTCTTGATGCGTCAGCTGTGGGCAGTAAGACTCTGTATCAGCCACATCATACAATAGATCCCCTAGGCCCCTTTTGCCCTCCCCTACTCGCCTTCCCCCACCCCAATTCTCATCAAATCCTTGACTAGCATTTGCCCTTAAACCGCTTATGAGGCTTTGCCTCACAGAATCAGCATCCTGGGTTGTTCTTTACGGATTCAGGATTGTTTCTGGGATGAATCAGAGCAGAGTTGCAGAGAGGCAAATACCTTGACAGGGCAGGAATATCCAACTGTTGGCAGCTGCCTCAGTCCCAGGAGCCATATTTTCACCCGACTCCTAGGAGATGGGTGCCTCCCCAGTACCTTTTGTCTGTGACGAGAATGTTCATTTCTTCACAATGCTCCCTTTTAGTCAAGTATTAAGAAAAGGAGCATGAAGTCAGCATCATAGCTTTCTTTTTGTGTCTCCATTGCGGGCTACCCAATCCAGAAAGTATGAGGCTGTAACACCTCTGGCTTTTGAGAAGCCACTTTCTCTGCCACTCACTGGCTAAACACCTTACATTAACATGCCGTGACCCTGGCCCTTTCGACCAGACTCTGAGAGTTGAACCTGTCCCTTTTGAGTTCATCTCCTATTGCAATCAGGGGATTCACGTGTTCCACATGCTCCCATAAAACGGTCATGCACCCAGTCCGCCAGTCATTTTTAACTTCCTATCACCTTACACCAATATCCTTGACTACTATCTCTGTGACTCAACTGAGAACTATCCTGTCTAGTCCACATAGCGATCCAGGTTGTCCATGGTTCTGTCATCACCAGAAAGTCCAACTCGGTGTTGGCCCCCCAAACCCTGCTGCACTCTGTCATTTTAGCAAAAGAAATTTAGCCAAATTATGGGGCTTCGGAACCTCAGGAAAATGTCAGGTGTGTTAGCTCATTAGCCCACAGCTATTGCGTTCGTTGCATGCTCAGCACCAGCTGCCTGGTGGTTGACCGTCACCCTGGCGCTAAACCTCTTTATGCATGTTGTTGTCCTCCTGCTGCCCTGTGGCTCTGGTCATCTGCGGTCAGTTGTCTGAGCCAAAGAATTCGCTTTTGCTTGTTTTGCTCTTTCACGTCTTGCCCTCTGTCCCAGGTCCACATGGGAGTGAAACCAGAAAGGCCCTGTTTCTTTCTGTGACATCTTTGTCTTCCCTTGGCGGGCTGTGGGTCTGGTTGAAAGGGCCAGGGTCACAGCATGTTAATGTGAGGTGTTTAGCCAGTGAGTGGCAGAGGCTGGAGACCCAGGAAAACACAGCACCGAAATTCCCAGGGCTCTACAGCGACCATTCTTTTTCACACTAAGCCCTGCCGGCTACACAAGCCACCCAGCCAAAGGCTTCAGCCTGTGGCATTGGGGCCTACAGATTGCAGATGTAGACATGACTATAGTGGAGAAAGTGGTTAATGCAAGGCAGGTGAGGGTGGCCTTCTCGTAGGTTGGCTGCTAATGGTCGGGCCTCTGGCAGGAGGCCAGGCAGATGTCCTGAGCCTTGGTTCTCATGTGTTCTCCAGGATCCATGGGGCCAGTAGAGAGTGCACATCCTGCTCCTCTGATCTGTCCAGGGCTGAGGCTTGAGAAGAGGTGGTGCGATTCATTAGTGCAGAGACACACCACCATGTGGTACTGATGAAGTCTCTGCTGTAGGCAGGAGTAATGAGCACTCATATGAAGTTCAAGACACACAAATGCAACCTTGGCTATTGAATTAAGCCCTCTGCTCATGGCTGTATCACGACAGTTATCATGGACTTACAGTCTCAATGCTAGCAGGGATGAAGAAACCAATTCTCAAGGAAGGCGCAGAGCAAGAGCTGTCAGGTGATCTCTTTCACCCTGGGGGCCAGGCCTGCAAAGTTCCCAGCACTAGAGGGTCTGGGAGTCACTGCCTTGCCTCTTTCTGGACATTCAGTGCCTGGCAAGACACCAGGGCAGCACTGGGGCAACTCCGGGGTAGCTGGCCATTTGGGTTCTCGTTTCCTCCCTGCCATGACTCTCTGGTTCAATGATATTCATGCTTTCACTCCAAGTCTCTGGGCTGACAAACAGGGGACCTAGAGCTGCTCTTTTACTCGAGCATCTTCCCCTCTGGAGGCCTTTCTTTCTCCCTGGCTCTATCGCTCAGCTCTTATGGAATCTCGAAGCGACCTATCCTGTGGCATACAAAAGCCCAGAGGAGAGCTGGCCGGGCAGGGCCAGTCGACATCAATTAACCTATCTGGGCGCCAATACTGGCTCATGCGAGTTGCCCAACCAATGCTCCTGGGAGGGAGGATTAGCTCTCAATAAGTCATAGCAGTTGTGCACGTACTTGATGTCGGCCAGGCCATGGGAACTCCTCTCTCTCAGCCTTTTGCTGTGTCTAACCAACACCCTCAAGCCCTGTTCTGTTCCCTGACTCCCTCGTTCCATTGGCCTTCTACTCTCAGCTTCCTCTTTCATGCCTGTCACATTCGAACTCATGAGAATATTCCAGCAGGCCATGTCCCTTTTTCTTCAGATTTTTTTTTTAAATCTCACAGGCAATTCAACATTCCTGTGCTCATTCATTCTCCCATCTTCATCCCCCCAATAACCATGCCTGTTCCTCATCCCATCTGTTTCACAGCCCACTTCTGGCCAGTTTTTCCCATCTTCCATTCTCACCCTAGAGACTCTTGCCACCCATAGAATGGCTGTGGAACTCAAGAAAGTGCCCACATGCTGGGGCATGTCTGCCTCAGGCCCACTGCCCAGCCAGGGTGGGGCATCCAGGGACAGGATTCTGGAGACATGGTGTTTGGTGATATTTAGCCTGTCTAGTGGCTCAGAAATCAACAGCCACACGTCCTTGTCCCATCCGACCCACAAAGCACACTCCTATTTGTCCTTTAGCAAGGCATGCCAGAGAGCTGAGAAGAGTTCAGAAGGCTCAGGCCTGCAGCGTTCCTGAAGTGAAAAACTAAGTGTCTTCATGGGCCTGCTGGAATACTGGTGTGACTTTGGGTGTCTTTCTGTTTCTGGGACAAACAGCCTCATTGGCCCTTCCTGCTGTGGGAGTTGTGGAGCTGTGCCACATCCTGGAATGTCAGTGGAACAGAGTTCCAATAAGTGTCATGCAGGCTGTGTTTGATAACAGTCTGTGTGATTGTGTGTGGGTGTGTGTGTGTGTAAGTGAGTGCATATATGTGTGCAAGAGGGAGAGATGCGGCCATGTGGATATCCAAGCAGGTAGAAATGCATGAATGTTGGCATGTGTATGCCTATGTGAAAAATTTTTGGTATCTGGGTATGTTTTCAGGTGTTTAATGATGTGGTCATTTTATGTCTTTGCTAACGTTTGAGTGAAATCAGTATGTGAACATAAAGCGTCCTTTGCATGAATCAGCATCCAGGTGAGTATGAGTGTTTCATATATTTTTTTCCCAAAAGACCTGTATACATTGGGCTGAAGCAAGGGTGTAAAAAGTGAGGGAAATCCTCTCAGCCCTATTGTGAGAGTTTGCTGGGTGGCAGATGATCGCTGGACACTTTGTGAACACATTAGGAGGTGAGTAACTATCAGATCATGATGTCGTGGACCTGAAACCGATATAAACTTGGATTCCGTTCATGCTTACATCAAGGATCTAAATTTCAAAATGTCCAAGAACTGAATCACAGAAATCTGCCCAAATGCACTGCTGCCCCCACCACAGCCCAAGAATATTCGATGGGAGCTTCATATCCTGCTTGCAGGTGGCCACCGGAGGGCACACAACTGGCTCATGAGTACTTTCCTTCCCAAGGTTAAGGACAGAATATACCTCAGAAATAGGGACTCCTCTTGAAATGATGGAGAGCCCAGCATGGCCTTTGTAGTTCAATGAGGCCCTATGTATCTGAGACCAAAGCTTAGATAAGGGCCCCAATGGCTGAAGAATGTAACTGGAAGTGGCTTGTCTGACAGCCTTTTAGTACAGAAGTTTTCCTTTGCTCCCAGGGGACTTCGGGCTTCACCGTAGCCTTTCCTTGTTACGTTTTGGTGAATTTGGGGTGTTTGTGGGAACATGGTTGTCCGAGATTAGCTGCCTTTCTGGTGGCCAGCCTAGAAATCCAAGCAGTTACTATCAGTTAGCAGTGCTCAGGAGGACTCTTTATCACCTACGACCCTACAGTTGATCCCCTGGGCCCCTGTCACCCTCGCCCACTCCCGTTCTGACTTCATACTTGTCTAGCATTTGCCCTTGAACCACTTATAAGGGTTTGCCTCACAGAATTAGAGCTTCCTAGATTGTTCCTTATGGATTCGGGATTGCTTCAGGGAGGAATCATAGAATAGTTTTAGACAGAGACAAAACCCCTGACAGGGCAGGAATATCCAACTATCGACAACTGCCTGGGTCCCACGAACCATCATTTCACCAGACTTCTAGGAGACACTGGCCTCCCCAGTACACTTGTCCTTGACAAGAACATTCATTTTTCCACAAAACTTCATTTTTGGGGGTGAAATCTTGAGAAAAGGAGTATTGAGTCAGCATCACAGCTTTCTTTTCTTGTCTCCATTCCTGGCAACCAGATCCAGGAGTATTATGTTCTAACACCTCTGGCCTTTGAGAAGTGGACTACTTGCAGAGTTGAACCCCTCTATTTTGAGTTCCATTTTCTTCAGATCAGGGGATTCATGTGTTTGACATGTTCTCATGAAACAGTCATGCATGAGATCTGCCAGTTATTTTCAACTTCTCACCTTACACCAAGGTCCTGTGCTACCATTCTGTGACTCATCTGAAAACCATCCAGTCAAGTCCACACAGTGACCCAATTTGTCCACAGTTCTGTCATAAGAAGCAAGCCCTACTTCTTATGGTTGGGCTGGAGGTTGGCACCAGAAACCCTGCTACAGTCAGTCATTTTGACCAAATGAAACCTAGCCAAAATGCATGACTTCAGTAACAGGAAAATTTCAGGTGTGCTAACACATGAGCCAACACCCATTTAGTATGATGCATGCTCAGCAACAGCTGCCAGGTTGTTGAACTTCACCATCTTTACACTTTGTTGTCTTCCTTTTGCCCTGAAGATCTGGTCTGCTGTCAGACTCTCTAAATCCTCTTTTGTTCATTTTCCTTCTGTATGTCTTGCCCTCTGTTCAGGTCCACATGGAAGTGAAAGCAGAAAGGCCCTGTTACTTTCAGTAATATATTTGCCTTCTCTTGATGGGCTGGGGGACCTTCAAAAGGACAAGAGTCACAGCATGTTTATGTGAGGTGTTCAGCCAGGAAGCAGAGGCTCGAGTTCCAGGAAAATGTAACCTCAAAATCCCAGGGCTGTTCAGCAACCACCCATCTTTTCATTAATGTCTGGTGACTGCACAAGCCACTAGGCCGATAGAGTCAGCCTGTGTTATTTGGGCAAACAGATGGACAATGCAGACACAACTTGAATGGAGAAACAGTTCTATGCAAGGCAGATAAGGCCAAATCCCAGTAGGCCAGCTGCTAACTTCCAGCCCTCAGGCAGGTGGCAAGGCAGAAAGCCTGAGCCTTGGTCTCCAAGAACACTGGGACCAGTGGAGAGGGCACACCCTATACCTCTCTTCTGCCCAGGGCTGAGGCAGGGAAGGAGGTGGTACAACTCAATAGCGTGGGGCCTCAACACAGTGTGCTATTGATGGAGCATCAGTGTATGAAGGAATACTGAGCACTCAATTGAGATTCAGGACACACAAATGCAAACTTTGCTAATGAATGAAGCCCTATGCTCAGGGCTCCGTCACTGCTGTTATCACCACCTTCAATGCCAGCAGGATGAAGAAAGCAAATTACAGGGAAGGCCGAGGCCAAGAGCTGGCCAGCTGTTCTCTTTCACCCTGGGGGCCGGGCCTGGCAATGTCCTGGCTATGTCCCGGCATTGAAGGATTGGGAGTCACTGCCCTGTCCCCATCTGGGTAATCAGCACCTCGCTAGACAGCCAGGAACCTGCGGGGTACCTGGCCATTTGGGTTCCAGTTCCTTCCCTGCCCTGATTGTTCAGTTCACCAATATCCATGTTTTCACTCCAAGTCTCTGGGTTGACACACAAAGGACTAGAAGCCACTCTTTAAGCCCGGCGTCTTCACCTCTGGAAGTTTTTCTTTCTCCCTGGTCCTATTTCGGCTTTTGTGCAATGTCAAAATAACCAGGCGCAAGGCAGGTGAAAACCCAGAGGGGAGCTCTGGCTGGCCATATGCCCTTTGACATCAATTCAGCATCTCTGGGACACTGGATTGGCACAGGCGATTTGCTAAATTATGCTCCTTGGTGAGCGGACTAGCTATCAATAATAACAGCTGTTGTCCATGTAATTGAATCCAGCCACATCATGGACTATCCCCTCCAACAGCTTTTCTGCTATATCAAAATACAAACTATATAAAGAACCTATGCAATTCAACAACAACAACACAATAAAATTAAATAATTTGTAAAAGATCTTCATAGATACTTCCCCAAAGAGGAAATAGTGATGGCCAATAGACATATGAAAAGATGCTCAGAGTCACTAATCATCAGAGAAACGCAAACTATAACCACAATGAGATATAACCTCACACCTGTCAGAATGACTATAATCAATAAATCAAAGAACAAGTGTTGGCGAATTTGCAGAGAAAACGGAACCCTCATGCATTGCTTGTGTGATTGAAATTGTTATAGCCACTATGGAAAACTGTCTGGAGGTTTCTCTAAAAATTAAAAATGGATATACCTTTTGACCCAGCATTTGTACTTCTGGGTATTTATCCAAGAAAAGCAAAACAATAATTCATAAAGATCTGGTGTCATAATTTACAATAGCGAAGATATGGAAGCAAATGAAATGCCTGTCAGCAGATGATTGGATAAAGAATTATGATTCATATATATGATAGAATATTAACCTTTAAAAAATTGAAATCCTACCATTTGCAATGACATGAATGGACCTAGAGGTTATTATGCTAAGTGAAATAAGTCAGACAGAGAAAGATAAATACCACATAATTTCACTTTGGTGCAGAATCTAAAGAACAAAAAGAACAAACTGATCAAAATCTGATTCACAAATGTAGAGTCCTTTTTCATGATGGGCAGAGGGTTGAGAGGTTGAGGGACCGCGAGAATGGGGTGAAGGGTTAAAGAAATACAAATTAGTAGTTGATAGATGGCCACTGGGAATGCGGAACATGGCATAGGAAATTTAGTTAGCATTAATATATTGGCCAGGTGGAAAAGCAGAAAAGAGAAGGAGCAATTTGAAGAATCGTTTTATAAACTATATAAAAAAACTAATGTACTGTATACTTGAAATTGATAAAATAAAAAAATAAAGTAATAAAACTATTTGTTGAGTTAATGATAGAGCAGATATGATAGAGAAAATCAAATTTACATAAAGCAAAAAAACAAAAAAGTAATTTTACTGACTTGTTGATTTTTTTTAAATTATATTTAAGAGGACTCCAAGATTTTTTTACCCAATTCTCAGATATGTTAATTTCTAGAAGATAGACTCATTTAACTTTATGGTTTGCTATGGCATAGTGTGATCAGGAACAAAAGCCACAATTTACCCTTTTGAAAAAACATTCTTTTTAAAACTGTTTATGGATAAATTAATGCTGGCTCTATATGAAGACTGTAACTTCTCTGAGCTATGCTGTTAGAGTTTGTTTCTCAGAACCTCACACCTGTGTTACAGTTTTCTGAAAGGGAAATACCAAGCTATCAATTAATATTTTCAAGGAAAATACGTATAAAATACTCAAAATACAGTGTTGATGATATCATTTATTTTAAACATAAATATGTCTCACAATTACCAATCAATCTGATCCTTATTGATATAAGAGAACTATGTCATTGAAAATAGAGAAGTTGAAGTGGTTATACTGATTATTTCTCAGTGGGATCAGATTTTATTAAAAATAGTATTTCAAATATAGAATTTGCATAGTCATTACATAAGGGAGAAAATGTTCTCACATTAACTGTCAGCTTTTATAAATATTCCTTATTCTGCCATTAAAATAAGAGGAAAAATTAGTATTCTATATTGATGCTAAATGTGAGTTCTAGAAAGATAAGGCCACTATTTGGATTCAAGGGCAATGATAAAATATCTGAGTGTTCAATAGAATGGTGTTTTTACCAACATATGCACTGTGCATGCTGAATTAAACTATTCTGAGTCTGAAATAACTGTTATCTTATAGGTAAAAAAAAAAAAAAAAACTATTCCGATGAAAGAGCTAACAAGGGCTGTGAACATTCTCTGAGAGATTTCAGGGAGCCAGGCACTGTACTCGGTGCTTTATATGCATTTTTTCATTTATAGTCATAAGAAATATGTTAGATAGTATTGTCATCAGTGGCAGACCTGATGCTGAGAGAATTTAAGAAACTTGTCCAAGGTTATCCATCCCAGCAGAGGTTAAAAGATAAAAATGTAGGTTTGCCTTCATTATTACACTTTGGAAAAGGGAAAGATATAGACTGAAATAGTAAAACTTTGTTTTGATGGCCTTTATATTTTGTATTCATTAACCTTATTCTTCATGGTCTTAGGATTTAGATATTTATCACATTTGATTAAACTTTAATCAATATTGTCTTAAATGAAAAGTTCTCTAGTTCCCTTAGTAATTGACAGAAGCAAGAGCTACCTTTTCTTTCCTGCCTACACATGTTCCTTTTTTATTGATTGAATGATTGATTGACTGATTGATTGCACCTTTATCTCAACCTAATCTCAAGGTCTAAAAATCTTCTAAAATATTAAAGCCGTAAGGAGCCTCTCCCACAAAAGTGGTTACCCCAGAATCAGCTGGCCTTGCCCTGCTCAGATGTTACTGACTCCTGCAGTATGTTCTGAGCTGCGTGACAGGCGTTTTTGTGTCTGAAAGGCACACTGTTCTTTTCCTGTGATGCCTGTTCTTTGCTGAGTGCCTAAGTCCTTCTTCTAAGACTTCAGTCATGTGTCTTTCCACTTATTCTTCCTATGCAGCTTAGATTCTCATGAGTGCTCTATAGGATAAATCAACAGAATGGCCTCTGTCTGTACTCATGTGTCCTGCAAGACTCATCAGTCCGTTTATGATCTGTGAAAATGATCACTCAATTTTCAGGTCGTAATCTCACTATCTGGCTTACAATTCTTGATTCAGAAACCTAGAACCAGATAAACCCATGTACTTTTTCATCTTACCTTGCATTCACTCTGTCAACCCCACCTTCCAGATCTTACCTACCACACTTGATTACTGTCATCTCTCAGTCACTGCTACCAATAACATAGTGCTTCATCTTCCCAAATCATGCTTCCTTGCTAGAAATCATAACAAAACTATGTAGAATTGTTTCACCAAGCATTAAAAGCAGATAATTTTTTAATATTAATTAAACGAAAAACTAACAAAACGATATGAACTCCTTCATTTTGTCAAAAGTATTTTATTATATCTTCGATGAAAAGCTTAAAATCACCAGAAAATTGAATAACTTTCCTTTGGTTTTTATAGATTTAGAGCTGTATAAACATTTTGATAATTTTATTTTTCAAACTGTATCTCTGGAATTAACTAGCATCTACATCAAATAATAGAACATTATAGGTCTGCCACAAAAATTAACAACTATTCTGATTGGATTAGTGTTTCTTTTTTTAGTACTTTATATAAATTGACTTAGGAAATTTGGATTTTATTTCCTGAATAAATTGGTTCATTTTTTATTTCTAAGATCCATCCAAATCATTGCCTGTAGTCATATTCCTTTTCATTGTTCCATAGAATTCCATTGCACAAATGTACTATTGTTAATGTATCCTATGTACTATTGATTGACATTTAAGTTGTTTTACCCTTTTCATATTATAAATAGTGTACATGTCCACCCTACAAATATAAATATAAATAAAGAATGGAATTTTTGTACATATCTTTTAGCAGCACATGAGTGCATTTCTGTTGGGTTAATACTTAAGAGTAGAAATTCTGAGTAAAGGGATATGCATATGTTCACACTTAACTGATGATGTCAAATTGTTTGCCAAAATATCTCATTAGAACTCTCTGAGAACTTCAGTTGTTTTGAATTTGATTTTGTCTTTTTATTTGTTTGTTTGTTTGTTTATCTATCTATTTATTTATTTATCTGTTTATTTATTTACTTAATGGTGACATTGGTTAACAATTCACCTCCCATAGTTAGATTTCCTTCTGTCACCACTTATTTGCCCCCTATAACCCAATCTACCTCCCCCTTCACCCATCTCCCGTACCCTCTGGAAAACATTCGTCTATTATTCATGTCCATGAGTCTTTGTTCGTTTGTCCTGTTCATTTGCTGCTTTCAGTGATATCATGTGATTTTCAGCTTTTTCTGTCTGGCTTATTTCACATAGCATGATTATCTTGAGGTTCATCTATGTTGTCACTAATGGCAGTATTTTATGTCTCCTTATGGCTTATTAATATTCCATTGTATTTGTGTACCTCAAATTCTTTACCCAACCATCTATTTCAGGACATTTCTTTTGCTTCCATGTCCTGACCTCTGTGAATAATGCTGCTATGAGCATTGGTGTGCAAATATCTTTTCGGATATGAGTTTTCAAGTCTTTGGAGTAAATATTCAGGAGAGGAATTGCTGGATCATATGGTAGATCAATTTTTCTTCTTTTTTATTTTAACCCTTCTCACAAATATGTGGTGGTTTCCTGTGGCTTATTTTACAATTCCCTAGTAGTTAATAATATTAAATGCTTCTCTCTGTCTCTGTCTCTCTCTCTCTATATATATATATGTATATATAAATATACGTATATATTTTATACATACATATATGTATATATGGGGAGTTTTTGCCAAGTTTTATATCTTCTTTAATCAGTGCCTATTCAAACTTTTTCCTGCAGATTTTTTTCAGTTTGGGGACCTTTTCATTCTTCACTCATCTATGTGTTAGGGTTCTTTATGTACTCTGGAGATCTTTGATTTTAAGTTTCTAGTGTATCTTGGGGTCTATTGGGTTTTGGTGGTAATAGAGTATTTCAAATTACTATGAATTTCATTGACTTTGTCATTTTATATGTTGCTGGTATCATAAAAGAACATGATCTTCTATGGAAGAGAAAATCTTGAGAATAAATAGAGCAAAACAAATGCAAGAGTCCTGTAAGTTTACAAAAACTATTGTAGTTAACACAAGTCTTAGGACCTAGTTAATATTTTGAGTTTTATTTTTCCTATTCATTAAAATGTATTTTGGTGAAGCAAGACATTTCTTTGCTTGATTTTGAAAAGAAAACATTTAAAGTCTCTTTGAAGTTCTCAGATGTACATTGATTTACGAACTAACCAATGTAAATTATATTCTTGTTATATACATAATCTTGCTCCAGGCTTACTGGTTTCATTAATGTAAATTAATTAGAAGTACTAGGGATTCTCCCATTCTTTATGATACTTGGAATTAATTTTATTTCATAATATATTTTAAACAAATCTAGCACTTTATTCTTCTTATAGATGATATAAACAGGCAATTCAAAATAAAAGTACATTTAGAGAAGTATGTTTAAATATTTTTAAAAGGCTCATTTTAATCATTTTTGCTTAGATTTGTGTTACTGTTTCAGATCAGTAGAACCCAAAGTTACCTGGAGGTTTAAGAAATTGCAGGACATTTTCAGACAAAAGTATTTCTTACTTGCCTGAAATATCTTTGGGATACTGTCTTGCAATGCAGTCCACAATTTCAAAAAGATTCTGAAATTTTTAAATTGAGTGTCGGTATTCCAGACAGATTTCTACCAGATGATGATAAATACAATTTTTAAAACAGTATAGAGGGTACACAAAATTTCACTGCTCTACAACATATAAAAACTACAACACAAAATGCAAACTTGACTCAAAAAATAATATACGAGGTAAGATGACATGGCAATCATGAAGATAATCATGTAAGATCTCCTAAGAGATATTACTGTCCTGAAACAATGAGAAGTGTTTGTTTAAAGTTGGGTGTCCCATAATTGGCAAAGGAGGATCAAAAGTAATATATTATGAGACCTTAATTCGGACTGGTATTTGTTTATATCTCCATTATATAGAGCAATGAGGAAGAAATTTGTCTCAAAATATTACACAAGCCTTAAGTGACATAGAATACCAAATCTGTGATACATAAATGATGCTTTGGATTTCAAAATTAAGTAATCTAGACTATTTGAATTTTAAAAGGTAGCTCTCAGATATAATAGTATTTTTAGAGAACTTGGCTTTTTTTCCCCATGCCATTATTTTCCTAAGATAAATAACATACAAACTGTCAAAAATGGTTAAAGATGGTAAAGGAGTGATATTCTAAAGCAATATTTGCATAACCGAAGACAACTGTGGCCCAAAGTAATAAAATATAGCAGCCCAATATAAAGTTAAGAGCAGATTTGGGCCTGAATCCGAATGATTTGGCTCCCATCCCAGAGTCTTCCACCTGGGAGGCATAGAGCTTAGTCTCCAGGCTAGAGTGCATGGTGGTGAATCTTGGCCTCACCCTGAACTAGTTGTACACCATGGGCAGGATACATTTGTTTCTGGGACTCAGCATTCTCATCTATAAATTGAGAATAACCATAATAGCTATCTCATAGGATTTTTGAGGGGTTATAAATGAATTAATTTCCTGAGAAGCATTTAGAGGACCTAGCATAGCATTCTTGGAGCTCAGTGTGGGCACCATAAAATATGCCAAAGTGGCATATTGATATTTTGTATTTAAGTTATGTAAAAAGCAGCCAGCACAAAGAGGACACTCTGATCCCCTATGGCCCTCTGAAAGCAGAAAATGATTATCTCATGCGAAAGGTACCTTCCTTGCGCCAGAAGGAAGGGGAAACATCTTTAGCTCCAGAGGTAGAGAATATGGGGCCGAAAAGCCTGTATAAACAAAACTTGTTTTTGTTTTTTTACTGATTTGCTACCCCAAACCCAAACTCAACTTATTCCTTACTAATTAAGCACACAAGCCCAAATTTCTTTGTCCTGTCAAATGCTCATCAATTTATTGTTTCATTCTCTAAAATGTGCAAAAGCTGTCTGCTTTGTTTTTTTCTTAGGTCCCATATGTATGAGACCTCCATATGTACGTACATAATGAAATTTGATTTTCTTGTTATTTTTTTCATGTCAATTTAATTTTTAGACCAGACAGGAGAACCTAGAAGGTTAGAGGAAAACTTCTACCTCCCCGATAGTGTAATCATGAAGTAAGAGTTTGCAATCGGTACCACTTTTGACATGAGCCAGGCGTGAGTCTGACCTAGGAAAAGATGCTACGCTGGGGAAACACATGTATGTGCTACAATTATTTTCCTTCCATCAGTCTCACATCATCAGGCTAGGACTGGTGACTAGGAGCCCTCAGAAGCTCTAATTTCTGTTTAGACACAAATTATATTACTCTCTGCATTCTTACCCTTGCATATTTCTATGCTATTGACATTAAGAAAATTTGCATCCTCTTACAGTGGCTGTGGCTTTTTTTCTCTCAGTAGCGGCATTCTCCTAAAACCTCTTGTCAGCATTTCATGCTTATTTAGGAAATGTAATAAAGAATTAGAGATTCGTGAGCATCAAGAACTCTCCTTTTCTTGATGCTTTTTCAAAATATTATTTTCTTGTCCATCAATTTAAATATGTCCTCTTTGCTAACTCAAGAATGCAATAATCATAGTCCTTTTGACATCTAGGAGATATTCAGCCAACATTTTAATTCAATTTTTATGTACTGAGTTTTTTGTATTTGTAACATGTAGAAGGTGAGATTCATTCTTATTGCATTAACTTCTGGGAAAATATCAGAGATTTTAAAAAATAATCTTGATCATATTTGGCTCTCCTTATATTTGCATTTATTAAGGTTAATGGTTGCATGTAAAATGACATGTAATAAACTGGAAAAGTTGGCCAATAAATTGAAAGGTGTTTCTAAAACCAGATCAGACTTGTTACCTTAATAGAGGGTATCTTAATTCACATAGGATGTCTCAATTTGAATACCATTTAGTCTTGTAAAAATTAATCTTGATCATATTTTGCCTCTCCTTATATTTGCATTAATTTAGGTTAATGGTTGCATTTAAAATGACATGCGATAAACTGGGAAAGTTGGTTAATAAATTGAAAGATGTTTCTAAAACCAGTTCGGACTCGTTATCTTAATAGAGGATATCATAATTCTCATAGCACATCTCAATTTGAATACGATTTAGTCGCCTTGATAATTATTTTCTAAGTTTTCATAAACCCTCCCTTGACCCAATTATCTTATTTTTGCAATGGCCAGTCATTAAATCTTTAAATCTCAGAATGAAATGATTGCTTAGGTTAGCTTAGGCTGCTGCAAAAAGAAACCCTTACATTATAATGGTTTAAAGAACAAGGAAACAATATGTTGAGCTCTTGTGACAGTCTGAAATGTGGATTTCAGCTTGATGGTGGCTCTTGTGCATGCTGTTCTTCCAAGTAGTCATTCAGGGACTCCCACCTATTTAGTGCCTTCCACATTTAGCATTGTGTTTCAAAATAACTTCAATCATTGCCAATTCAGTCCATGAAAAGGGAAAAGGAGCAGAAGTCTTCATCCAGAGATTTTCCGAATCAAATGAGGTGAAAGTTGCAAATTTTATTTCAGCTCACATTTTATCTTGAAAATCCAGGCAAATGTCTACACTTGGCTTGGAAAAGGCAGAGGAATGCTATTGCTCATTAGGGAGCCATGTCTAAGTTTCATCTCTATCAGGGAGGAAAAGGAAAATGGTGTTTGTGGAGAACTATCACATTAAACATGTAATTTTAGACACGTAGTAGACTTTGATTGCTGTAGAAATTCTAAAATAAGTTGCTTTCTATTAAAAATATATAATTAAGTATATTAAATTATGGTGTAATACTACAGAAACATTTAAAAATATATATTAGAAAAATAAAATACATTCTTCTTCAAATAAAAAGAGATTTAATACTTTTTTCTTTTGAATTTAAAACAATATCAGATGAACATTTTTGGATGTTTTAAGTCATTTCAAATTATTCAGCTTATCAAGTCTTGATATCACATATTCCAAACTAAAGCATTCTGGACTTCAATCTAAAGTTAGGCTATGTGATTACAATTAATTGCTTTCTTCACTTTCCAGAGAAATCCAATCATCTTTACCACAAAAGTGAAAGAAAAATAAAAGTGAAAAATAAAGCATGGTGGAGTGTAAATGAGAGTTTTAGATGTAAACTAGCTTTGTGTAAGCTATCAAAAAGACTTGAGAGGCGCCATTTACTATTTGGCAAAACATTTTCCAGTGTACTGCTCCTACCCAGATAGAAAAAGTATTCATTGTCCTTTTTATAAAGTTAAAAATATTTAAGCATTGAACTACTGACACTTGGTTGCTAGAATATAGCAACAGACCCGTTATTATATTTTCTAAAATTATAAGAAACATCATCATAAATAGTTTAATAATAACTAAAGGAGGAAAACCTATTGGGTTGCCAGCTAACTCTTTGGCAACAGATAATTAGTAGGTTAGCTTAAAAGCAAAAATAGCAATACAACAGAAAACCAAATCTTCGTTTTGCATACTTGATTATTATTTCTCTTTTTCCACATTTAAAAACGTCCTTTCTGCTAATGGATCTTTGAAAAATAAATAAAGAATGAAGTTGGTAAAATTAGTCAAGGATTTTACAAAGACCATCCTAAACATTAAGTGAACTAATTTAGCTTGTCAAGATTAGAACAGAAATTTCTGTCATTATTTTTCATGTTTATAATTTATTTGTGTAGGGAATGTGTAGGAAAAATATTTGATTTTTGTCTTTTCTCAAATCCTGTGAACTAAACTTGCTTGCTTATGGTCTGGCTTCAAGTAATTTTTCAGGGTAGGAGGAATCTCATAATAGGAAAGCAATTTGCCCCATACAGATAGATATTTATTTTTAGAACGGCCGGATATACAGTAATTCTTAAGATAAGTATGCACTTGATTCTCTTTGGTCTCTATGGCAGTTGTCATAGTTGAAACAGACTCATTTTGTTATTTCATGATCTACTCTAACCAGTCTTTACTTGAGTCATTTAATTAGGTAAAATGGAGGATCGAGACATTATTTGCTTTATCTGTCGTTAAATGAACATCTACATTTTCCAGAACGCGCTGAGTTCCTCTTCACACTTTTGAAAGAACATAACTCTTCAGACTGTATAGTATTTATTTATATTATTAATTCATATCTTATAGAATTGTAAGCAACATTCACGTTATTTAGAAACATGCACAACACACAATTCTAAAATTGTAACGAATATTTATTTTAATGCATCGTTATTGTTGTATTTGGTTCCTTCAGTTTTCCTTTTTGAGAAAAAAGGAAATATTGGTAATTTCAGTGCCTTTGACTTTGCATTATAGCAGCCGGATATACAGTAATTCTTAAGATAAGTATGCACTTGATTCTCTTTGTTCTCTACGGCAGTTGTCATAGTTGAAACAGACTCATTTTGTTAATTTATGACCTCTTCTAACCAGTCTTTACTTGAGTCATTTAATTAGGTTAATTGAGGTTCGAAATATTATTTACTTTATTTGTCATTAAATGAACATCTACATTTTCCAGGACACACTGAGTTCCTCTTCAAACTTTTGAAAGCATATAACTCTTCAGACTGTATAATATGTATTTATATTATTAATTATATTATTTATCAATATCTTATGGAATTGTAAACAACATTCACATTATTTAGAAACATATGCACAACACACAATTCCAAAATTGTAACAAATACATATTTTAATGCATCATTATTGTTGGATTTTGTTCATTTGGTTTTCCTTTTTTATAAAAAAGGAAAAATTAGTAATTTCAGTGCCTTCGACTTTGCATGCCCTTATAATTATTTTTTTTTCTCACTTCCCTCTTCTAAAAACAAATTTCTTAAGGAGTTAACGGTTAATGGCATTTTCTTTATCTTTTGTTATTGAAACACCTCTTCTTTCTCAAAATCATCTCCAGATGGCTCCGATATTTTTTTCAACAATTAGCCCCTCTCACCCTCCCCTGCCCCCCAAAAAATAAGCATTAATTTTAAATTATTACCATTCAAGCAGTTAAGAAGTTTCTCTATAACTATATTCAATCTCATATCTTAATTTAAATCATTTTCTTCAGTTTGATTTTCACTGGAAGTAGAGGAAAAGAGGGTAATCTTACTCATCAAAATTCTGTTCTTAAAATCAAGTCGTCATATAAAGAATGAAATATACCATAGAGATCATTTAGTCAACATAATAGTTTAAAACTTAATTTTTAAAATATTCTTACCTCAATGTTGACTTGTCTCTTTTTAAAAAACTTACAGTTGGAAGGAATTCACCCCTTTATGTTTGGATAGCTGTGAGAGCTGGAAAGTCAGTTCTTATACTGAGATTATTATGACTATATTTATTTTCTTACATTATTTCTGTGCACTGTCCTCTGAGTCTTCATCAATTTTAGCATTTGATCCTTCTTTTAAGTAGTATGACTGTGTAGGGGTGGAAAAATCATTGCACCTGTACCCTTCTGAGTTCTTTGCTGAGACTCCGTAATAAAAAAAAAAACAGATTAACAAGAGAAAAACAAACACAAATTTATTAACATGTATTCTTTATTATATATGGGAGATACCTAGGAAAACAGAGTAAGTCAAAGAGGTGGCTTTAGAATTCAGGATTAAATATTATCTTAATAGGAAAAGAGAAGGGGCCTGTATAATCCTCTTAGGAGAGTAAATTGCTCTTTGAATAGATAAATGGGTTCTTAGAAGAGTAGATGGAAGATCTGACAGTTGTGACAAAGTTTGTCTGGGTGTCATGTCCACTTCTAATCTCTTGTCCAGTGATAAGAATCAATCTTTGCTATTTGATGAAGCTCCTAGGGAGAGAGGATCGATGACAATTGAGTTCCATTTGGGGGATCTGTCTTTAGATAGATTAGGGGAGTTCAGAGAAAACCACTCTTCAAATTTGCTGTTTTTAAATTGCCTACTGCAAAAGTAATCAATATACCAAAGTGGCATATTTTGGGGTGGCATGACCTAAACTTCTACTGTTGTAATTTAGGGTGGCATATTCTGCTCTCCTTCAATTGAAATTGAGCTAAACTCTTTTAGACAGATGTGACAAATAATGCTTTCTTTTTATTATTAGAACTCTGTATAACTTGTAGTGTCTGCCAGTGATGTGGCCACTGATGTGGAAGAAAAGAGTGCTAGCAAACATGTAGCTGCTGACCTGATGGAAATATTAACTGGAGTATCTCATACTAGTTTAAAATATCCTATAACAATTGGCACTCTTCTACATTGTAATCATATTGAAATAACGGTATACTATAACCCTCAAGGTTTTCTTATTCATTTTTGACTCCACATAAATTAATATGTATTACATCTATGTAATTTATTTATCTTCATTATTATATATCAATATATTTTAATACCTATATCAATATATATTAATGTTCTATAGTAGCATCTTTTCAATATCTTCATCTTTATTATCCCCAGAACTCTTTTGTAAACGATTATGAATACTTTGAATTTAATTTATATATTTTGACATACTAATACTACTTTTTAACTTTAATCTCCTAATGTCCTGTGTTAGTAGTTAGTGTAGGTCTGTGCTCTAACAATTAGACATCAACATGAGATTTAAGAAGCAAATATTTGTTAGGTGATATTCCTGTATGAAAGAAATGATCAGGAAGCTGGATCAACCTTCAAACTACATGCATTTTTACTCCAATTGAAAAAGAGGGCAAGTACAATCCTAGCCTTTTCTGCCTTTTAAGTGACTACTCTGCCATTTAAATGAGCTTCTGAATCATGGGCGAGGAGTTCTCAATTCAGAGTGAGATGGCAGATAAATCATGTGTCTCCCAGGAAGGGACCTCCCTTAGCATCTCTGCATTTCTCATTTGTTATCTGTAAGCAGCACTTTGGAAGCATGAGCTTTACATAAACTCAACGATAGACTTCCAAGGACAGCAAGAAGAACTTTGGTCAATGTGCTTCCTATTGTTGGATGTCTGTGAGTCACGATCTCATTGCTATCGTATGATTATATCTGATGTGAGGTTTTCAATAAATTACACATTTAGATCTTTTGAAAATTAGTTGTACTGTCATAATCAGAAAATATATTTTGTATATCTTTTGTTTACTCCAAATAGATATATCAAAGTTCTAATAGTAATTCAAACACATAATATTACTTTATAAAGGGACTCTTGCAGTTTGAGTTGGCATTTGGAAGACTGACATTTGCCCTCCTTCTCATGATGAAAGACTAATACTCATACACACTTAGATTCACTTGTCATCTGTTTTAGAGATGAATATCATGGAAAGAAAGGTCAATACATCTGGAATAGATCATAGAGTCTAAATGTGAATATTGATTTTGAATGAGAAATGCAGTATCTCTCATAGTTTACCAAAAATTTTGTTAAAGACAGTTGTTTACAACTTCTCCAAACAAATGTGCTAGCAATATAGACATGCATTTAGTATTCATTTGAAATGTATATGTATCAACATTGATCTTTAAACTATTAAACTTTGGATGGTTCAACACCACACTTATTTTCCTTCTGAAGGATTCGTATATTTTAAAATGTATTTTCTATAAAAAGAAACTAAAAATTGTCATTTTTATATATAGAAAAGAGGCAAATGTACCAAACATATTTTTATTAACCTCTTCAAAAAGTTGATATTTTGCTGTTTACAAAAAAACATTGTATCGTTTTCAATTTCTAACATTATTCAAAATTAATACATCAAAATCAAAATAAGAATACTATACACATAAATATTAACATCTTTTAAAAATTCAAATCCCCTGAGTGAAGAAAGTTATCTTATCAGTTTTCTATTAAAGTAAAATAGAATTGGTCTTGTAACAAATGAAAATGCAAAAATTGTGCACAGTTTATATTTAAAACATGTTTTTTGAATTGCTTCTATTGAAGAATAAAAATAGAGTTGATTTTGTAAAGAACTATAAAGGAATAACAGTCCACCTGCTGATATGCAAACAGAGAAAAAGCATAATCAAAAATCCCTAAATTCAGGTTTATAGACTATGAAAAATGAAATATAACAAGGGCCAAGGAAATGGCAAAAGAGTAGTTCCAGTTAACATCTCATTATTCAAGAGATTTAAAATACCCTATACACTAAGGAACATTGCCATCATTCTTATACAAACCGCACATTTCAACTTAGAGATTTTTAATGAGTAAGTACAGTATTTCAAGGAAAACTATTGGTCTCAATTTTAAAGAATAATAAAAAAGCTATCTGTAAACTATTACTATAATATAAAATAACTCTACACGCAGAGTGCATCACTGTTTGCTAAGACTGTTTTCTATTTTAATTTAGATTTATTTTCCAATGTGAGGGATGACTTTTTTATTATTCTTTAAAATTCTCAATTTTCTTATCTATAATCCATCTTAACAATTCTGGGAGAGTCAGAATTTCTCTTTTTTTTTTCCTCTATGTCAATTCAAAACAGTTTTTCTCAGTGAAATATATAAAATTAAATCACCCTTATGAAATTACTCCAAGGTTACAAATAATAGGAGTTCTGATTGGTGTATTTTTTTTCCCATTTTCATTAAATTACCTCATAGTAGATAACGATACCATTTCTTAATTGATACTGATTTCTGAATATATTAAATGCTAACATGTGAAACTAAATTAGATTTTTCTCTCAGTAGAAGGAAAGTAATAGAGCCCAATTGAATCCCAGTATAGCTTTATAGCATCTATTTACAACCACTTTTATATACTAAACCACATAGAATTTAAAAGAATTATGTGGCACATAAAACATTGACTATTATTGTTACTTCATGAACCTAACAATAAATTAGATTTTAAATTGTAGAATTATTGTGTCATCTATATGTAAAATGTCAAACCTGGGTCTAACATTTGAAATTACAAATTCTGTTATATTAGTACAGCCATTATTCAGAAGACAAAGATGTTGAAAAGAATTTAATTGAGAGAGATTTATTGTAGTATATATTTTCGAATAATAATAATCAATTGAAATGTTAAACTGATATCTAAGAATTTGTTTATACATCCGTGATAAAATAATGTGGTAGTGTTTTGCATATAAATTCTGTAGCAGTTAATTTCCCTAGGTTGTAATTTATATGCAAAGATTTACTTCTATACAAGAGATTTGGAGTCATTTTGATCAATTTTCTTCTTCCTAAAATGCAGCTGTTTGTAGTAAACCCTTACAATGTTTTATGATTCAGCAATAAAAATATCAAGCCACAAATGGTGTAGGGGATACTAAATTATATATTGTTAAGAAAGGAAGCCAGTCCAAAAATACTACCTCCTTACTATATTATTTAAACTATTTACATTCTGGAAAAGGCAAAAGTATACAGACAGGAAAATGATCAGTGGTGGCAGATTCAGGGGATGCGATCGATGAATGGATGAACAGGAGATTTTATTTGGTCACTGACAC